>NW_013546969.1:0-117191 GCF_000711695.1 Tilletiaria anomala UBC 951 | reverse complement strand
ATGCCACTAACCCATTACAGCGGGCAACGAATGCTGTAACTGGGAATCGAACCCAGGTCGTTTCGAGATCTTCACATTGTTCAATGAACAAGCTTAGATGGCAACGAAACAGTATGCCACTAACCCATTACAGCGATAAGAGTGTGCTGTAACTGGGAATCGAACCCAGGTCGTTTCGAAATCCATGGCAACGAAACAGTATACCACTAACCCATTACAGCTGGGGAGGAATGCTGTAACTGGGAATCGAACCCAGGTCGTTTCGAGATCTTCACATTGCTCAGTGAACAAGCTTAGATGGCAACGAAACAGTATGCCACTAACCCATTACAGCTCCTTGATGTTGCAACTAGATACCTTTAGTATAATACCCGCCCAATAGATTCAATTTAAGAGCCTCAAGGAATGTATTTGTCTGATAAATTACCCGGGTAATTTGCTTTGGGAGTCGTCTGTGCAAGCAGCTTGCCCCTTGCGCCACCTGCATGTGCCCTTCTGTTCTTTCTTATTAAGCGTCTTCCTCATCCTAATGGGATGGCCGATGAGCCAATGGCGACTAACAAGTTGCCACACAGCAGCGCTCGAGGCCGTCCAAACAAGGTCCAAGAGGACCCCCGATAAAGACAAGTCTTGACGAATGGGGAATAATGGCGACCCTCGGAGATGCGTTGAGCAGTGCAAGAAGTTGGCGTAGCTATGGAAAGAAGAAGAAGCGGGTCTGACGCGGACGTTATGAAGAGGTAGAATAAGGGAGACCGCCGAAGGAGCGCGCATATCCTTCCTCGCTGCTTGCATCCAACCCTTTCCTCATGAATCACAGATGCGCAAGCAGAGCTCTAATTACTCGCTGTTCTTATCATTTTACATCAGAAAGCCGGAAGTACATTACGGGCTTAAGGGAAGAATGGCGGCACGGTTGCAGACGCAGCAGCAGCTCTTTCTCCAAGTAGTTGGTCAGTGCAAGACCATTCGCAGCGTCTTGACCTCGAAGGGTCGGAAGACGAGCGGGATCCGGTGGGTAAGGTTGTCGAATGGTTCAACTGTGTCAAAGGAGCATGCAGCTTCGACATCGTCTTCCAGAATGTTTGTCGTCGTAATGCTTTTGATTGGAATGTTGGCACTGTCAAGGGCAAAACACCAGTGTCAGCTCCTGCTACCTACTTCAAGAAGATGAAGCTCCTACATTTGCAAGGTCGCTTTCTCGTGCGTGCCCACGGACTGGAGCATGAGAAATCGAAGGATGTAAGTGAGGCATTCCTTTTGAACGCGGAGGCAATCTGCTCGAATCACCTGATAGAGCCTGAGAATGATCGACTTTTGACCACTCGCTTTCAAGGAGGAGTATGAAAAGTCTGCCTCCCCTCGCTTCAACGTATCGATTACGATGTTGGTTGAAGCGGAGACCATGCTGACGGAAGGCACGTGCGGGCACGGCGCGGCCTGCATAATCGCATCCATGGGATTGTTGAAGATGCGAGCGTACGAGATCGCGTCGCTCTGCTCGAGGGCATGGACGTGCGGGTAAACGGCGAGGTTTACGACATGTTTGCCCTCGTCTTGGTGGGCATCAGGGTAAGTGCCCGCTTTGAGCAGAGATACACGCATCGTCCCGCCCTCGACGGAGTAGCCGTACTTGCAGTCGGTCACCAGAGTGCACCCATAGGCAGGCTCCGATAGGTCGACGAAACGATGGCCGCACGCCTCGAATTTCGCGGCGTCCCAAGATCTTGATTGTGAAGAAGAGAGATGGTCAGCATTGCAAGCGAACGAAAGAGCCCGCCGCACTAGGTGCCCACGTATTGCGATGCGTCGGCCTCTTTGTAAGTCCAAATTGCGTCTCATACGACGCTTCAGCAGCTTGCAATGCGGTTGGGACACTGAAACGCAGGAACCGATGTTTCTCCTGCACAGCATGGACGTGAGCGATGATTCGGAAATGCAACACATCATGTCTCCGGGAACTTACCTGCCAGTCAATCTCCGTTTGAATCACAAGAGGTGCACGCGCGTCCTCATCAGATGCGATGGCCGTTGCGGGCAGCATACCCAGACTCAGCACCATTTTCACTTTGCTCTTGCCGAATGATGCTTCCAACACAAGACCCGCATCCCGTAGACCCTTCTGGACGACGCGGATGCTGTCGAAGGCGATCTCCTCCTCCGTGTCGAGCGAGTACATCTCTGTTTCCCAGGCATCGAAGCTTGGAGGGTAGTCCTCGTAGATCGTCAAGCCTGCAGTGCGACCACGGGCAAGAAGCTCGCGCTTAGACAGGTTGTCATGGATGGACGTGATACGACCGTGCTCTACGCGGACGGCGAGGAAGGCATTGCAAAGGACGTAAATACTATGGGATCGACCCTGTTCACGGGCTAAAGAAGGGTATCGGCACGGGTCAGCGCATGCTCACTCTTCCTCCACCAAAACAAGCACTCACTCTCGAAGGCTTCGGCAGCGTGTAGTGCAGAAAGAGCGCAGGGTCGATGAACGGCAAGTCCACAGCCCGTTGGATCTTCGAGAATGCAGACTGCCTTGGATTGGTCCGGAGTCATGTTGACAAAGCCAAATGGAGCTTGCGAAGGGTGTCCAATGGGTACCACTACCAGCTCGCGTCTGGGAAGCGCAAGAGTATTGGAGGCCGCGAACGTGCCGAGAGGCGCCGGGGCGAAGAGCGTGGCGTGTGCCGCCTTGAGCAAGCTGTAAGCCCTGCGCTCGATCTCAGCATAGTCGTGTTCGGCGTCATCGTACACCATGTGAATGCTCGAGCCTGGAAGAATGTCGTGGAACTGGTTGAAGAGGAGCATCTCCCACAATGCGTCGAGCTCGTCCTTTTGATACTTGAAGGACGCATCCTGCACACTGGCCAAGGTGCATGTCCATTCGACGTTGTGCAAGAGGATCTCCAACTTCCGGTTCCAGCGCTTGATAGACCCGTGGCTTGTAAAGACACCGCGGTGGAACTCAAGATAGAGGTCTCCAGACCAGACGGGCAAGCGTCGGCCCCCCTCTGTGATCTTCGTAACATTGTCAAAGAAGTCTGGCATGGACTTGGCGATGGTGACTTTCGGCATTTCAAAATGGCCATTTTCATGGACCGCCCGGGCACGTCTCAGATTCTGAACCATAACTTCTGTTGCGCCTCCACCTCCATCGCCAAACCCGTATAGCAACAGTCCTGTCGGCTGGACGTCCAAGTTTTTGTTGTTCCGAATGCACTTTGTGATGTCGTTGACGCCGCATTGCGAATCGTAGTTGTCCACGGGACTGAAGTGCGTGATCACCTGCGAGCCATCGAGGCCTTGCCACATGACGGTGCTGTGGGGGAAGGTGTTGACGTTGGACCATGAGAGCTTTTGTGTCATGAAGTAGTCGAGACCAGCGCTTCTTGCGAGCTGCGGAATTTGCGCATTGTAGCCGAAAGAGTCAGGCAGCCAAAAGACGTTTGACCGCTGACCGAATCGCGTCAGTAGATAGCGTTGGCCGTACAAGAATTGGCGGACAAATGCCTCTCCGCTGGGGAGCTGTGTTGCGGATCAATAGTTTGGTCGGTCAGCGTGAAAACCGCTTGCGGGATGGCAAACTTGCTCACATTAGCGTCACACTCTACCCACGAACCTCCAATCGGCTGGAAAGTGCCCGCTTTGACTGCATCCTGAATCTTGGCAAAAAGCTTAGGGTAGAGTTCTTCCATCCACTTGAACTGAGCTGCCTGGCTGGCGATGAAGCGATGCTCAGGGTAGCGTTCCATCAGGGCAAGCTGCGTCGACCAAGATCTCGCCACCTTTTGCTGCGTCACGCTTCTCGGCCAAAGCCAGCAGCTGTCAATGTGGCAGTGGCCTATCGCGATCACCGTCGGCTCTGCGGCATTCTCCTTTTTGAAGATCTGGTGTCCCGAGCGCTCCCAGTGCTGGCCAAGTACCTCCTCCGCAATTTTCCTGCATCTGTCTATGCTGCTGAGATCTGCCTTTCTGAACGTGTTCTGGATCTCATTGGCCACCCACAGCGCCTTGTTTTGCAAAATGCCGTCGCGGGGCATCTCGTCGACGCAGCCGCGAAGCGTATTGAAATCCCACATCAGCTTCCACGCCCCGGGACGCTTGACGACGACGTCTGCCGAAGCCAGTTGGAAGTACCTGTTCGGATCTGGGTCGCCACCCTCGGAGACTGACGGCAAGCCAAACATTGCGTTCGCCGATACTTCAATGTAGAATCGCACACCGTGGCGCATGGCTGGCGACAAAGGAAAGTCGACTCGACGATTGTCCTCGTAGCCGCCGGTGATGCCTTGTAACGGCAGTCCGTCGACATCGAAAATCATAGCCTGGAATAAGAATAATTCAGAACCTGCGTTCTCGTCAGACTCGCACAGTATCCACGAACCTCGCATCCTGGATCAAATTCGAGCTGTAGCCACTCCTTTTCGCGCCACTCCTCAGGGACCTTGATATCTACCTTGACCCAGTGATTAGTCCTGAGATCGGAAGGAAGGGGCCATGAGCGAAAATAAGCGAAACACCTAGCCAGAGTGGTGATTCTTACCAGCTAGGGCCAAAAAGCTCGCCTTTCTTACATGGCTTGTAATCCTGCTGGACGGCCTGGTCGAAGCTCGGTTTGGACCCGCTCGGCGGGTCCCATCGAGCGAGCTTGATGACGTCCAACTTGTCGGTCCTGGCCTCGAACAGCAAGCTGGCCAAATTGAACTGACCATATTGACCGCCGATGAACTCGCCTAGCCGCCTTTCGCGAATGGAGCGGATATGGACAGCACGCACGGGACGAGGGTCGTCTGTGCCGAGCACCGGATAAGGTGCCATTTTCATTGATCTCGGGCAACCCGAGCTCTTCATAGCACACAGGCTGGAAGATGTATGCGCAGACATGCTTGCGTACCGATGCGAATGCCGTAAGAAGATGGGCAGTCTGTACGCGTGCCAACACTCCTGCCTGCAACTAACGGAGGACATCTGCCAGGTTGACTCAGCGCAACGAATTCATGCTCCTCACCCCCCCCAGCCAGACACGGCAGACACGGGTGCCGCAGGCAGAGCCCTCATCTCTCGGCCGAACGAGTAAGAATTGTGCACGAGCCAACACACAGACACAATCCTGAGTTCGGTCGTGACTGCCCTTGACATCGCACGTTCACATAGACAGGCAAGATAGTTACAGTCTCGAAGTCGCACAGCATTCGGGGCCGCTATCATCTTCAACGTGCTCTTTTCACGATGCACACTTCTATGGGTGCATACAGGCTCGAAGGAAAAATGAATACACAATGGGAGATTGTCCCGACAAGAACCCCCAGATCTGTCCTGCTCTGTGCTCGTTTCGGCTCCAGTGCGACCATGACCGAATCGGCGACCGGTTATAGAGCAAAGAATTCTATTCCAAACTGTTCGATCAATCGTGCGAGCAAAACAAAACGAGATGAGGTGTCCTGCTGTAGTGGTGATTGTTTGGCGGGACGTGAGGTGACTGACCGACTCGTGTCATTACTCTATGGTTGGTGTGCGTCTTGAGGAAAAGGACTTGCCCCCCTGCAGCTCGACTGAAAGATCGACGCGTTCATCCAGCTGCAGCACATGTGAGCAATCCTTGATCCCGCATCGCCTGACCGAGCGCACCATTGGGATGATTCAGAGCAAAGTCTCTCTTGCCCTTGCCCAGCTCCCTTGCTATCGTGAAGATCAAGGCATCGCCTAGCGCCAGTGTGAGCGTCGTCGTGCTGCTCGGCGCAGGGACTTCTGCCCATGCTTCTCCTTCCATTTTATCCGTGTGCGTCGAATTCGCAATGATGCCACCGGTCGCTATTGCTGCCGCTGTTGGGTTGTGATGCAAAAGCGGCATGCGGCAGTCGACCCATGCCCGAGACTGCTGCACGAGCTGGCTCGACGGCTTGCCGCAAAACGCGACAACCGGCGTCCCGCGCGCAAAAATGTGAGGGAGCAATGCGGTGATTTCAGACGAGCAGCCAGAGTAGGACAGCAAGATGACGACGTCCTTAGAATGCACGATGCCCAGGTCGCCATGCAGCGCTTCGGTCGGGTGCAAAAAAACAGAGGAGAGACCGAGCGACAAGGCAGATGCACAGAGCTTACGTGCAATGAGGCCTATGAAAGCATCACAAGCGAATGTAGCATATGCATATCAGAAGTCAGTGAGTCGGGTTTTTGTTGTCGATGTTCGATCATCACAAGGGAACCCACCGGACTTGCCCACACCACACCAGATGAGCTTGCCTTCATCAGAGATGGTCTGGATGGCAACATTGATCGCTGCGTCAAAGCCAGCAGCGGTATCCGGGTCGGTCTTGAGGCGCATGGTAGCAGCTTGCAGAGCTCTTGCCTCGGCTGCGAGAACTTCAGCCGCGAACGAGAGTGTCGCGCTTCTTGGATGCAGAGCGTCGGGCGAAGCGCAAGAAGGTGAATGCAAAGGCGAGTCTTGCGGAGTAGTCTCGAGGGAGGACGTGGACGCGACGCAGCTGGAAGAGGCACCGCCATAAAGCGAATCTCGGTCGTCGAGCAGGGCCAGACGCGCGAATCCAGAAGATGCGGCTGATGAGCTGGACTTGCTCATGCTGCTGACGCTTGAGTGACGCGAGAAGCTACACCTCTGGGGCTCAGCACTCTGCTTAGATGCATCCTGCATGTCGAATGCTGTTCTTTGTAGGAAGGAAACTTGAATGGGAATGGGCTGATGCTTGGATGCTAAAAATGCTGTTTGACCTGGCGAGGAAGGCTGTCTGTTCTTTTTGGAAGCTCATTGCAAGGCCAAAAGTATGCACGAATAGATGAGCTGGAATGCAATGCTTCTGTTCATGTCGATGGCAGGGCCTGTTGAGATGGTGTGAAGGGGCAAGCTATACGACAAGCGCTTTGGATCCAAAGATCCCATCCTCCTCTATTTCAATGTATGACCACAGGCTGATGAAACGATTACGCGACGTGTGAGAGTAATACGATAAGCGCAGCATTCAACGCTACGTAAGCATCGGCCCACACCGCATTGTCCGGCTCCAGATCGGCCCCGCCAAGGCGTCGCTGAGAGAGCAGACACCGACGGACGACAGGCATACATGGCAGTCTATGAATAGCAGTTCGCTTTGCTCTCGCCTCTCCAGCCTTGCTGTGCACATTGATCGAGCACGTAGCTGCAGCTGGCGCTAGCACGATCAAAGTGCACAATACAAATTCACGCCTTCAAAGCTCTAGCTTCCGATCACGCCTTTCCACTGTATTAACCAGGTGCCACACAGCCTTCTTGTGCTTAAGCCAGTTTGTGTTCGTGCGCTTGGATGCACTACTCCCTTGATACATACATCTCCTGACTGGATGTAAGGTAGGCAACGATGCAAGATTGGCCAAGCAATTAGCCGCTCCCCGGCGGTAGACCACAGCCTGGAAGGGACACCGCACAATCCAGCCAATTTGAATCCCCGGAATGGCGTGAGGCCATTCCACGCGAACACACACGAACACGCGCCACCCACGCCTCACCGCCGCACAACCCCCCTCAGACTCGGCTGGCGAAAGATTTCCAGAACTCGTTGAAATACGATCGAGGATCAGCACTTGGCCAAACGGCTGTGACTCTCACCCGTGTCCTCGCCCCACTCACTATGTTGAAAAACAAAAAGGTGACACATTAAAAATGTTCCACGCAAACTAAAATATGAACTAAAAGATATAGCTTCAGGATATAAAAAGGTCCCACACAGATAGGTGAGCTTGGGACACTGTGCTAGTGCCTTCAGAGGGCACAGCCCATACCCTGAACGTTCCGTTCAAAAAAGGTATTATACTTCCCTCTATACCATACATGCCTTCATCTATTTACTAGATCCGTCTCTTCTAGGACAACCACATTCCCTCCCATCAGCTTCTGCAGAGTCTTGACTTTATTAAATCTCTATATCACCATGCCAGAAGCATTCACTCATGAACATATGTCCTTAACACAGGAGTTTCGGACTTCTAACAGGCCTTTGCCGTGGAGCGCAAGTGCCGCAAACAAGGCCAGACACCCGTCGTCATCGGCCTCTTCCACCGCATCGACGCGCACGCGGGAGTGCAGTGCTCCCTGAGATATCGATGCAGACTTGACGGAGCTGTCGTCATTGCCCAGGTCGTCGACAGTGTAAACATCGGCATTCAATTAAGAGGGCTCTGGCAGTGCCGCCTAATCACGTTGGGCTTTAACAGTATGCGATATCAATTAGAGAGAGTCCCAAGGCTCCGGATGCTGCGTCAGAAACAGCGCTGAATTACATGGTCCCTTCTGCTGGACATCTCGACCCCAAGCGGCTCATGGACTTGCCAGCTTTTCACGCGACAGACGTGAACTGACTTGGGCACACACTGGGCGACGTCGCTGCTGGGCCTCGTGTCTCTCGCCTTGGCTCCATCTCTTTTGTTCTTCGCGAGCAAATCTGAAATTTGAGAATGGTCCAAGTTTGTGCTTGCCAAAGATATTCAGATGCACATGGAGCATGACGAGCAGGGCACCCTACCTGATGGCAGGCACCACTACAAATTCGGCCAAGCCAAGCATGACTTGAAGGCTGCGAAGCTGATAAAGGCGGGTGCCAAAACGGGCCTTACATACTGTTCTTGTGGAGCGAAGAGACCATGACAACCGAGATAGACTGGGCGACTAATAGAAATCAACGAACACATAGACTGCTAGAGATGATGCACGCATGTACCCTACATTGACATTTATTGGGAGCGGTGCTGAGCCAGAGTCCGGCTCACTCCGCGCAGCATGCTCTCAACACCAACACGCCCGAGATTCTCGGCGATACCATCGGCCGGCATGGAAGGGGATGGCTTCGATGTTCGAGCGCCTGACCGACCAAAATTCGTCCGGTGAGACGAAAAGAGCGATGGATTCACCTCGATTTCTTTGGGACGCTCCTTGGCCCCAATGAATGCGGTAGAGCCCGGTAGTGGCCTCTCTTCCTCCGTCTCGTTTGAGGGACGAACTTTCGCTTGAATGTAGCCAAGGTAGGAGCTCTGCAGTGACTCGGCAGGCAATTGACCCCTGTTCCACAGACGCGACTCCATCGTAGCAGAGATGACGCGGAACTTTGATTCGGCACGGATCTTGCTAGGCTGGGCTGGATCGTACAGCACGAGATTGTCCCTGACAGCCGCGGGCAATTGTTCCACGTGACCACCGGAGGCGACACCCAAGTGTGTGTTCTTCCTCATCAAGCTGGAGAATTGCTGATTGTGCCCACTCGGTAGAGGCTGGACAATGACGCGACCGGGTAGGGCTTCTGAGAGTCTCTGGGTGTATAGCTCATCCGGCTGGGAGTATTGGAGGCCTCCAGAGGGATGGACGCGGGTAACTTGCGTGGGCTGAGGTAAAGTCCTATTTGACGGTGTGCTGGCCAAGCGCACATGCCGCTCTTTCAGATGCCTGGTCATGTCCATGCCTGTGAGAGTTCGTGCTTCGTCCCACATATCTGCTCGGACGGATGGAAGCTTGACATCTTCTGGACGTAGTACATCTGGAATCTCAGGGGGTGTGGCACCTCTTGAGGCAGCGTCGTCAGCAAGCTGAATTGTCCTCTCGCGAACCCTCTTTGCGTCGAGCAGAATCGCATTGCGGACACCGTCTTCCATTCGTTTCTGAAGCTTTTGCTTGAGCCCATGCCTGGCCTGCCTGATATCACCAAGGAAGCGCTTGAATTCCTTGTCAGACATTTGTCGGTAGTTGGGGAAGAGATCAAGGTGACGACTGTAGGAAGTTGAAGCTGAGCCAAAGGGATCATCGAGACCCGGAGGAGTGAAAGCGCCGATGCGTGACTTTGACCTGAGATTATCGTACTGCCTTTCCTGTGCATTATACCGAGCTTTGTCCTCTGGCGCCGCTTCTTCAGGAGGCCCAACGGTCTTGGGAATATCGGAAGGCAGGAGTCTGTAGGTGGCTGAATCAAACACAGTCCTGATGCGCGGGCCAAGCGATTCTCGAGGGCGCCCCGCATAGCTCGCTTGGTTTCCTGTTGTGCTGCTCTCCTTCGCCTGGGTTTCGAGAAAGCCAGCTAACCGAGCGCCTTTCTCAGACCATCGCTGTCGGAACAGGGGATCTCTCTCGTTTTCCCGCCATTCCATTTGGCCATCATGTGTTTCTTGCTGAGAAACTTGCAAGTAGCGCAAGCGGCCAAGCGCAGCCGACGGACGGCTGGAAGACGGATCATTCCCGACTGGCAGTGGTTTCTTCCAACCAAAGTCGCCTCGAGATGCAAAGGCTGGAGCAGCAGCATATACTTGCGAAGGATGATGCGCGCTCAGGCGGGTCTGCTTGAGCAGACGGCCCAGGTTGGATGAAACCCCCTCCATCTCGGACCGCACCTCGCACTGCCTTGACGCCTTGGCACCAAGGCGGCTGGCCGGAAAAGCAAAGCTGTACTTGGAAACAGAGAGGCTGGGCGATATTGCTGCCGCCACCATGGACGCCGAAGTTCACAAGACAGACGTCGAACGAATAAATGCATGGACAAGAAGGATGGCGCCAAAAATATCTTTCCGCCCATCCATCCGCGGTCAGTGTGTTGGCCATTCAATTCCTTCTTTTCTTCAACTTTCTTCGAAGCTCGCACATTCCTGGAAATATTCTTTTACCAATCACCCGGCTCCAAATGCACCTTCTCAAGATCGTATCTGCTTGATGCCACTTCGTCTTCGGACAGGTGCTGCTCACGTGTGGAACACGACGTAACAGTGCTCATTGGCCGGGAAGAGCAATTCTTCTATAGAATTTGGGGCCTCTAAAACCATCGTCGGGAGGCGGCCACGGCCAGCCCACGATCGAAGATGACCTACAGTCCCAACATCGCTTATCGAACTTTGACGCATCCTCCTCTTACTTCTTCCGAGCTGCAGCATGTACTCTGAGCTCATGCATCGCAATTTCATCGACTGCCACAGCGTACCCCGGCCGTCTTCTTCGGTCGCGTGCAACCCCAAGGGCGAAGGAAAATCATACCTGCACCTCGATGACGATTGAAACAGGAGCCGCAAGGCACCTGATACATTGACGCAGCGCAGAGCATATAAGTAATGCCACTGCCGTTGCAAGTGGAACCCATAAAAGGCGAATCTGAGAGGCAACGGCATGGTATATCGCAGATCCTTTGAAGAACAAGAGGAGGGGCAATCCAGCTGCCGTCTAAGGAGCCCTTCCATGCATTCATAGCTGAAGAGCCTACGATTAGCTTCCTTCGTAAAAGCGTCCATGTAAGGAACTGATGCCTACTTGGGCAGCGTCCCAGAATTCGCGTCCATTCAAAACCCGCTTCAAACTGCGTTGAATATCGCTTGCCCCTTGGGCGTCGTACGACCGGGGTAAGTTGACATTGTACTTTGTCGCGAGCTCCCGCGACCACTGGCTGTATTGTTCAGGCAAATCCGGCACTACTCCGGCCAGATGCCACCAGTCGTAGACGTGCGAATCTGAAACAATCCATCGCTTAGCCCAGAGCCGTGCTCGTGCTTGATCATCTGAGAGCGCGATGAACATGCTCAGGATCGCACTTGCCACGTCATCCCCATGGACGAGGTGCAGACTGCTCTTCTGCTCTAGGGCGTCACGTGTTGGTGCTCCTTTGAGAATGAAGTTCTTCGGTTGGCGTTGTATGCCGTAAAGTCCAGATAAATTGAGCACTGCAGCTCTTAGGCCTCTGATCTGGAGCAATCTGGACTCCACCTGTCCTCGGACGTTGCTTGGGTCGAACTGTGAGCTAGAGGTGTGGTAACCATCTGCAAGTTGATCATGATTGTTATGGCAGACGATCGTGGCAGGGTCTTGTCTAGCACCCTCACTCACCCTTCCAGATGCCTGTGCTGCCTAGAAGCAGCCAGTTTGTTTCGCCATGCGCTGTCTCATACGTCTGCACAAGTTCTTCAAGCAGGCAAATATCTTTGATCGGAAAGATGACCACCACCATCCGCGCCATTGGAAGGTCGTGGACACTGTCCTGCCACCCTGCAGCCCCAAGGTTGAACAGCCCGTGCCTAGCTACGATGTCTCGAGCCAGGTTTTTGGCCAGCAACGACTCATGCGAGGTCGCTGTAAACGCGTAGGAGACGTGAGCGTTGTCGAAGCGTTGAAGCAAGAATTGGCCCGTCCAGCCGAAGCCCAGACAGAGAATGTCGACTAGACTATCTGGCATTGCGAGCGGGTCATATCCGAAACGCTGTGACACTGCCCGTCAAGCGATTTTGTTCAGAGAGCAAAGATATTACAGAATACAGAAGCAGTGTATCATTTAGCCACTTTAAAGTCACGCCATGCATCAATGTGAGATGGGCGGAACTCGTTAAGGATCAAGGCTTGAGCCCGAACATCCCTCAGGCTTGCTTGGGCACACCTAGTAGGACCGAGTGTTGTCCTCCAGCAGAAGCGGTGAGCGCCGCATGAGTTACAAGCGTCTTGCTCTTGAGCGGTGTCGGTACTTGAAGCGTTTCTTCATCTCCTTGACCGAGCTCGGAGTTGAGACCCAGCCCCCAGCTATACGCAGTCCCGTCAACGGCGACTGCAAGACTGTGACGCGTACCGCAGCTGATGTGGACGACCTTGACATTGTTGGGCATTGGGATGTGCACAGGTTCCGGGACGTACTCGTCTGGCGGCGGGCCTTTGACCGGGGGCATATCTTCTGAGCTCAGAACGTTGCCCATCATTCCGCCAGCGGTGCCATTCTTCTGGGCCTCTTCCCTCTTTGCCGACATGTGCTTATTGTACGCCTCGAGCTCGCGTGCAAGGTCAATGTCGCGTTGCTTGGACCAGAGATCGCGCGCTTTGAGGATAGCTTGCATGGCCGGATGCGACTCGTCGATGCCAAGTTCGTGCCCGTCACAGCGCCCGGTACCCCAGACCTCGCCATTGTCGTACAGGAAGAGGCTGTAGTGTGCGCCAGCGGCAATCTGCTTGACTTTTGCACCTCCATGATTTTCTGGACTGAGCGCGTCGACGACGACCGGCTCAACGATCAGGTCATCCTTGGGCTCCAGCCCCAATTGCCCAAACGTGTTCAGTCCCCACGCATAAACTGTGCCGGCCGAATCGACGGCGAAGCTGTGGTACGAGCCGCATCCGATGACTTCGATTTCGCGAAGCGCAAGTTTTGAGGGGAAAAGCGCATTTATCTTCCTTCGCTCGATCACTCTTCGTCCAAGCTGCGCTTGCTGGCCATTACCCCAAGTGTAGACAATGCCGTCGGTGCTTAGCGCGAGAACGTGGTCTTCTCCGCATGCAATGGCCGAAAATCGGACCTTCTCAAGACCCCTCAATGCGCGCGGCAGATATTGCAACTTTTCGCTGTTCGGTGTCGGATCGAAGCCCAGCAGTCCTTCATTGCTCTGAAAAAGAGTGGAGTTGCATCAGTGGTGGAAAGAACCGCAATTTTCGCAGCCCACCCCGCCGGCTCACTCGAAAGCTACCCCAGATCCGAAGCTCTCCTTGGTCGCTGAGTGCAACACTGCAGTTGCTCGACGCAGCAACTCTGGTAGCACGGAAATTCTCCACGTCCCCTTCCTTGCCACCTTCGGGCCCCGCACCACCGACTACTCCTCGGCCTGTCGGAGACAGCCCTTCAACAGGCAACGGCTGCGTCTCCAAGATCTCGGCGTCAACCTCCGGATCTCGTGTTGTCCTGCGACCGAGTGCAGCATTGTCGTTGATCCCCCAAGTGTAGATCTGCAAAAAACCCCAATGAATTGATTGAGTCATCGAGGAGCGGTGTATACAGCCTCCAGCGTTGCGCCGCACCCATAACTCACGTAGCCTTTCGAATCGACTGCGATGGTGTGCATGCCCCCCGCTGCGACCATCTCAAACCCATATTCTCCTAGCTGGCCCGCTTTGTTCTTCTCTTCCACCCACGAGTGCAGCCTAGGACGCTTGATCTCATCTAGCGTTTCGGTACCGAGGCCGAATTGGCCCATATCCCCATTACCCCAGACAAAGAGCTGCCGCTTCAGCGCAGCACCAGAGGGATTCCCAGGTAGCGTCGCCGGCGGAAGGGGCGCAGGAAGAGAAAGGCGAACTGTCGCTTTTGCTCGCTTGGATCCGGAGGAAGAAGCAATTGAAGCTGACCTTGCTCGGCCACGCTTCAATACTGCCTTTTTTGTAGTGTCTTCATCGACACTCGAGAGGGTAGCTGCGACCTGCGCGACCGTCTTGGAAGGAGCAGCGCCGGGAGTCCTGCTCGTGGCCCGGCTCTTGGGGGTTTTGGGAGGCATCGCGAGCGCTGGTGGACCTTTACGAAGGCTGGCGCTTGAGCATGGGAACGTGAGTGGAGGTGGAGCAATTGCAATCTCCATGTACACAGCAGGAGGAACCCGTTATTTAGAAAAACAAGAGCAACAGCGATGCAAGTGCAGGAAAACGACGAGGCGCCCTTGTCCCCAGCCAGAATCCGAGCGGAAGTCGGAACTAACGAACGCGCTTGCTGTTGAGAGTGTCTAGTCACGTGCGACTGGTATTGAAGCATTTTCGCCACGGAATCGAGGTGCGAGAAGATGACGGCGACACCCCATTATCGCATGAGCGCTGGGATGGTTAAACCGTGACCAAAGCCCAGCTCGCTGTGGCGCGTCAGTGGCTGTAGCTTCATTCCGTGCTGCGTGTTGCTGGCTGGCTTGAAGGAGGGACAGGATATACAACTTTCGAGATATCGCCCGACTATTCTATCCCCCGCGCTTTTACCATCGCCTGCCCGAATGATATTTCCGTAGTTTCCAGCCAATCGCGGTCCTTAGAGCTCAGGTGAGTCCGTCGCCATCAAATCGCGTATCTTCCGGACACTGTAGTCAATTTAACGCCATGGGTAGGTAAAGGCCTCATGAGCACATCAAGGACATAGGGAGGCGACTTGTGGGTGAGCTGCAAGACCCAACGAAAGATCCACAAGCCTAGAGCCCCACTCATTTCTTTCCATCCATCACCTTTGTTCTGTCACCGGCCGATGGTCGGCCGTCACCGGAAGCGGCTGTTGAAGCGGTCGGTTACAGTAGCAAGTGTAGCAAACACAGATCTGGTTCAGCTTCCATCGACCAGCATCCGTATTTGACATGTGCAGCACATCTTTTAATTGTGCAACACCATTCTCGCACCGCATAAGTAGTAGTCACCCGCATCTCATCGCATTCTCTCAATGTATTTAGTCCCCAACGAATCCACTGCAGTGTCCAGAAAGTCACTCGCACCTGATCCCTTTGCTTCCGATACTTTGTTTTCGGGAGGGTCCCGACCTGCCTGGCCCAAAGCGAGCCACGGTGGCATTGACATTGTCAAGCTTTGCCGAACAACCCAGGCACAACGAAGAACGCCAAAGCCCACGCAATGAAAGAGCTGCTGCAATGTGATCATTTCAAAGACGCATTTTGCCCCAACTTCGATGGATACACGCATTCGTTGAATGCTGTGACTGCGCGTGAAGCACACTGCAAGTAATAAAGCCCCATGCTTCACACATCTAGCCCCTCCAAGAATCTTATGGCGGATTCCATAAATGCAAGCTTCTGGCGACTGTCGGAATTGAGTGTGATTTCACTAGCTATCAACCCGACAACGGAACAGAAAGATCCCGTAGTGAACGAGCAACATGGTATGCAGGATCCCCTTGGTGTGTCTTCCAGGTACTGCTGAATTCACATAGTGAGTCGCTGTGAACGTGCCTTGATGATTTGTTCTGGATCCAATCAATTTGTAATGAGTGTGCCTTGAATCGGTATCCGCGCAGTGTCCTCCCACTGACCTGCATCTATTCATTCTTCGCCATCGGCGTCCATGCTTTCCCATGTCTCGCAGCGGAGGTTGCGACGAGCGCAGAGCTATCTGACCATTCAGCGTATGGGTCGCGAGCGCTCGACTGCTGGACGATGACGTTGAGCGCCTTCACCAGAGCGAGAACATCGTTATCCTGGATGAGAATCGTCGATTACATTGCTTGCATTGCCCCTGCGAATGGCTTCGCGGTTCTCCAGCGATCTATCGGTAGCAAAGTACTATGGTCGGGTTGCAGGGCGATCTCGGCAGGAGGAATATCTCGACCCTCACACAGGACAACGATTACACAGTCTGGCGCGGTCGCTGCGTCGTCAAGATCTGGTCGACCCGCACTGCCATTCTCACGGTCAGCGTGCATGCTCTAATAGTACAGAGATCCTGGCAAGCGGCCCCGCACCCTCATCGTTACCTACTTCATCAACTCTTAGTCGCCGTCCCCACCACTGTGCAGACAACCTCGCCAGCGTCGACGCCACCTGGAAGGGCCGCCCAGGATTTGCATTTATCGACTGACACGCCAATAGGTGCGTCTTGAACCGCCGCCTCTTTAGTGAAATAACGAATACATCCAGATATCCTTCCGCTATACATACGGTACTTGAGAGCGAGTAGTCTTTGGGTCTCACACCCGGGTCCATTGCCATTGGTCACATCGTCCACACCGTCACCGAAGCTGAATCGGCCGAATGGTTTGATGTCATCGTGCTTTGACCGTGGATAAAGGAAAGCAATCGAGGCGCGAGCGATGGTGGATTTAATCAATTCCGTTTGTGCGTGCGACCCACCCCATTATAGAGCCCCCTTACAGCCACGGGGCTTAGCGACTCTTCCAGATCCTGGCCTCAGCCGACAGCAGTACCCCCCTCAACTGCATCAGCGCTTGCATGGAGCTTCTATTTGACCTAAGGAACCGTGACTAGTGGCTCCTGATCGCTTTCGCCTCTACCGATGCCGTGCCAAGAGCATCCTCTGTACTCTAAGATGGTCATGTCCTCGTTACAGAGGCAATTGCGCGAACGACGGCAGAAGACAAATTATTGAAATTGTGAAGACAAAGTTGAAGAAAACTTGATTTCAAAGGCTATATAATGATAATACATGAGCACCTAACATCAAGCAGCTGTAATGGGTTAGTGGCATACTGTTTCGTTGCCATCCAAGCTTGTTCACTGAGCAATGCGAAGATCTCGAAACGACCTGGGTTCGATTCCCAGTTACAGCATCTTTTTTTAGTTGCAATTGCAACCGCCTTTTTTGCAAGCACAGGTTGATGTTCGCAACCTTCCTCCTAGGATACTGTTCTTCGCCACTTTTGACAATACTGCTGCTGTTAGGTCAAGCGGAGAAGCGCATAACATTTTTGGAAACCGTGCTGTTGATGCTAGATCGTTGCAGGCATAGCGCCGGGTTGTAAGTGTATTGAAGCCAGGTTTATGGGTTGGATCCGGTTTCGTTCTGTGTTCGTTGTCCGGCCATCATAAACCATGGCAATACGAGGCAGCCTCAGCAAAGTCCTGCTTAATATGGCGCACCCTTTGTGGCCGTTCGCTCCTCCACCCTCGTCCCTGGCATCAACCTCCCGTGTGCGCCTCGAACTCTTTGTACGGCACTTTTCGTCTTCAAGACTATCTGCCTTTCAGGGGACGTTGTCTCATCGATACAGCAGCACCGCGCAAATCGATATCCAGCAGCATTTTAGTCGGCTCGGCGCACGTTGGAACACTCTTTCTGGTTATGAGGAAATTGAAAAACTGAAGGACACGGTGTCTAAGCTAGGTGCGTCGTTCACGATGAACACATATGTGTTTGAGCTTAGACATGACTTTGGATTGCTTAACAGAACGAAGACTGGAGGGCTTGCGCGAAGAATTGCAACAGAAACGGCAAGCATATCTTGCAGCAGTATCAGAACGATCGTCCTCTCAGCGTCAACTATCGGACCTGCTGTCGCGAAAATCAACCTGGTCAGAAGAGGAGCTGGCAACCTACACGCGGTTGCTGCACTCTGAGCATTCACAAGCGCGTGCGGAGAAGGAGGCAGAACGCGAATATGAGCTAGCCGAAGAGATCGTCCAGAAATCGTTTGACATGCTCATGAGCGCCATCGCTCAGCGTTATCACGAAGAACACATTTGGAGTGATCGAATTCGAAATGTTTCTACTTGGGGTAGCGTCGGAATCGCCATCCTCAACGGTGAGAAACGCTGATCCCCCTTGCTGAGGACATTGCTGATAGACCACGCCCAACAGTTGTCGTATTCACAATGGCGATTTTCCTTGTAGAGCCATTCAAGCGTAAAAAGCTTGCTCTCATGTTGGAACATCGGCTCGTAGAAGGAGAGGCACAGAATGCAGAGAGGCTAGCGGGAGCGATAGCCTCGATCGAGAAGCAGATGAAAGGCATGCAGAATGCAGTAGAGCAACTTCGCCTAACCCAAGATGCGACACCGCCAGTCACATCATCGGACACCAAAGCACACAGGCGGGAATTGATGGTCGCCGGTGCCATCGGAGCATCTGTGGCATTGCTCGCGGCGTTGGCGCAGTAGTCTACAGTCACGTCTCGCGCTCGTTGAACATGTCTTCAAGCAGACAATGTTCGATGTACCGTTGATCGATCCCTTGCGTGGCATACACGGCTTCGTAAGCGCTGATGCTGACATACCGAAAGAAGGTAGCAAGCTCGTCCACCGATTCGATCGGTCCAGATCGCAGCATCGGGCGACGAAGCGGCAATGTACCTGTCGCCACCTCAGTTGAACTCGCCGTAGTTTGACCGTCCTTCACTTTGTTAGACTTGATTGCTGGGCGCTGCTCCATAAGCGCTTGCGTCACTCGGTCCACCAATGCTTCTGAAACCCAATCGTCCGGTGGGTACACCACATCGGTCGTGTCAGGGACGAAAAGCCATTGATGACTGTGACAGATGTATCACGTATAAGCTAAGTGCCATCTTCATTGCGCAACGGCTGGAACTCACACTTGGAAGTCTGGCGTCTGCATTGTGAGCAGAAGATCCAAAAATTTGGAGAGCTCGCCCAGAACACGCACGCGGTCTGAGCCAAGGGTCGCAAGGCCATCGATGAGGGCCTCGAAAGCCTCCATCTGTGACACAGCCAGACGTCAACGATCAGCAACCAACGCAGCTTCCAAGCGACGCACCATTTCAGAAATTATCACCGGCCACATTGAGCTGAGATGCTGCGGCGAGAATCGACATAGCACAACGCGGAGGCATAGCCAGATCTCTGCCTCTACAACCTCGGACACGGATGCTTTGAGAATGTCCACAATGCGCTCCTGGATCGCTGGAAAGTGCGGCAACCAAAAGTCCACATTGGCGGTGAACAATATGAAAGAAAGCCGTCTGATATTTGAAGCTCGGAGACGAGCCTCGGCCTCTCTATTGGTGAAGATATTCGCAGATTGCGCAGCTCCGATGCGCGCTGCGCAAATCCGTCACGTCAATTCGATATTCGGATTTGCCAAGGGAAGAGGAAACTCACAAATTGCCTCGCTAAGGCGCTCTTTGTCAAGAGTGTAAAGATGCAGGATGATTGGCTTCCATCTGTCGACAGCTACGCTTGAAACTCTAAAGAAACGTGCATCATGGAAGGCCTCGTAAACCTGCGAGCGCCAAGTCTTGACACTGTGCGGCATTGAGCAGAGTTGCCGCAAGAGCTCCAATGTCGCTACGTCGACGTCAAAGTTTCTGAGAAGTGCAAAGGTCAGCCAACGAGCCTCTTCGGTCTTGCAAGGAAGAAAGAAACTCACCTCGACTTTGTCTTCAAAGCGGGGCCGACGACGTAGTACATCGCATTTGTATATACTGCTTGGAGCCGGTCAGCATCCAGAGTCATTTGCCGAAGCGTGGGAAATGATCGATCCGCCATTTGCATGATCATCTGGTCTGCCAACGCGTGCTCAGATAAGTCTGCAAGTGACGCTGCCATCTTTTCTTCTTCAGCACCATCACCCTTGGAAGTTTGATCGTCCTCGTCTGCGTCTCGAGCAGCACGTCGCCCAAAAAGCGAAGCTTCTGGTGCACGGCCTGCAATCAGGATAGAACTGTCCAGCACTTTCAAAAAGATGTCTTGCACGTCTTTGCGGAACCTCTTGTCCTCAAAAACTTTGGCCTCGCTGAGCTTTGCACCGACGGCGCCCAAGATCCTCAACACGCCGTATATCGCTGCTCCCAGAGCAGAACTTTGGACGGTCACATCTTTGGCCATGACGTGCAGGACTGGCCAGACTTGGGCTGCTCTTGTACCGTCCAGTCTGCTGTTGTACGCCTCCAGAAGCGCGAAAAGACTGTCGTCTAGCACGTGTGGGTACGACGGCTTTCGCTTTCCTTTGTCTGAAGGGGATTCAAGGCGATTCACGAGCGCGTCGCAGATGTAGGTGACAGCAATTTGCTCGCTCGGAACGAGGGCGTCCAGGACCTCAAAGAGCGTGTCCAAATCTCGCAGTTTTCCTGGGCCAGGCTCTTGCACGCTTGAGATCAGTGCCATCACTACATCGGCGGAGCGCATGCGGTAAAGACGTTCTAGCGCTCTTCGGCATCGGGCTTTGGTCTTGATGAAGATGGCTGTTATGACCCCGAGATCACGCCGCGCGTCACCAGGGAACTTGCGAGAGCACATACGCCAAGCCACCAGAAGGTCTCCGACGAATCGCTGCAAAATAGCATCAGCAGAGAAGCTCGCAATAGCCCCCTCATCAGCGTCTTTACCGGAAGTCACAGTGCGAGAGCCAGTGACAAAGCCCAGTAGTCCTGCTGACACATCCTTTTGAGCCACAGGATTTGGTGTTAGAGGCTCGGTGGTATCGCCATTGTTGGACACGCCGGCGGTCTCCTCGATGCAGAGGTTGATGATACGCTCAGCAAGATTAATGAGTGTAGTGAGCTCCGCGTCCGTAATGTCTGTGCGAGTGCCATGGAGGCAGACAACCTCAAGTTCGGCGAGTTCCTCCCGGAGCAGCTGGCAAACGCAATCCGCTAATGGGACCAAGAAGTCTGCAATCTCATGGCGGACTATAGGCAGAATCGAGAACGCAAAGTCGGCCCAGTGGTGGAGAGCGGGCCTATTGCACTGCACTGCTAGTCCAGCCCGAAGCAGCTTTAGCAGTTCGTTCCCTACTTTTCCAGGCAACGCCGCTGCTTTAGCACTTCGCACTGTGTCACCACCGCTCTCTTCGATATTGCTTCGGCCGTGCAGCAGGGCGTGCAGCGCATGAAGAAGCTTGTTTTGGCCCAGTAAGTCGCCATCAGCTATCGCTTTTGCTGTACATTGGATGACGACCTGCTTTAGCTCCTCAGACTTTGGGGATTCGAGATGCTGACGAGAAGCGATGAATTGGATCAGGTCCGCTGCTTCAGCTTGTAGTGTCGTCACCGCAAGGCCAATGGACGCGCGATATGCCTCGGGGCAACTGGTTCGAAGGAAGCGAGCTGCGAGATCAAGAATGAGTTCCAGCAAGGTTTGCTCCACGCTAAAGCCAGCTTGTACTGAGAGCTGGACCAAAGCTGGGTCTCGACAGCTGCGGACTAATGTGCTACGCAGCGTACGAAGGCATGCAAGTCCTCCCTCCTTGACGATACTGGAAAGCGAAATGACCGAGTAGCTCAGAATTTTGCAATCGAAGGGTTGCTCGTAGGCGAACCCCGTGACCTGGATACCAGAAATTTGCTGCGAACAAGGCCGGAGTGTAAGCGGCACCTCGAGCATTTGTCGAAGGCACGGAGTCACAATGCGCGCGAAGGACTTGACGTAATTGCGGAGCCATGCTTCAGCCGCTTGGCGTTCGGCTACGTGGGAGGAGCGAAGACCGTCCAGCACAAGCCGAAGAGGCAAGTCAAGAAATTGGGCGCTCTCATCCCGATCATCGAGAACCTTCCAAAGAATGCCCAGCGCCTCGAAAGCCGCAAGACGCGGTTGCAGAGAAGGCTGTGACAGACGGCGACAGATAGAAGCCTCAACGAGACGCTCTGGTGCAAGTACATGGACGGCAGTGATGAGCTCGGAGGCTTGTTGATGAAGCGAGATCATGTCCCGGGTGAGGAGCGCGAACAATTTGTCGATGATGAGCTCGACTGCGGCGCGCCCGTGTAGAGACAGCGGCTTTTGTAGTGCGTCGCAAGTCGCGCATGCGATTAGACAGCTTGCGAGTGCGTCGATGTCCTCCGGTTCGGTAGCTGTGCCCAGCGCTCGCAGTGCTTTGACCGACCACGTGTCCACATCCCATTGCACTCTAGGCTGCATTCCGTCCACTCCCATCGGCAAGGCGACATGCGCTGTTTCGCTAGCTTGAACGGCTTGGAGGATATTGCGAAGCACAGAAATCGCAAGCGGCCGGAGTGCCTTCAACCGGTCTTGCAGCATGGTCTCATCTGATAGCTTGGCAGCCAGCTGTAGGAGGGCCAGTACGACTTCAGCGCGTTGGAAGCTGAGAACAAGCCTTTTGGCTTCTCCGGCTAATGGATCACGCGGCGCATAGAATAACTCGACTTGCTGGCCAAAATCACCTTCGGCAGCAAGATTGGAGCTTTCTGCCACCTGTGCCTCCTGACTGACCCTGACAAACACCTTGGGCGGGATCAGAGCCAGAATCTGCTGAGCGAGAAAGAGAGCTTCGGCCACATCGGTGGAAGCGGGTATCGTCTCGCGTCGGAAGAGCTGCAGGATAAGGTGAAGGAGGCCGCTAAAAAGAGCAGGCAGATGAATCTGCCGGGTCTCGTCGTCGTGCACTGGAAATGACTTGAGAACGAATGCAAGCAGCTTGACAGCAGAGTCCTTCTCTTCTTCAACAGTGCGAGTGGAGGCCGTCGTCTGATTCGTTGCATTGACGGCCGGATCGAGCTCATGCTTGAGTGCAAAGTAGAACTGTCTGTACATTGCAAACGGATCGACGACTTCGAAAAGCATCTTGGCTGTCGTCCCCATACCATCTTGCTCTGGCATTGCCGTTGTACCTGCTTCTCTTAACTTTTGAAGGGAGCTGAAAATATCAAGAATGATCACGTTGCTCAGCGGCTGGCCGATCTCCCATTTGTCGAGAAGGGAGATGAAGACACGATATGGTTCTTGCGCCTCCATGGTCGCATCTACGTCCATGTTCGAAGAGCGGTTGAGGCCTTGAATCAAGGACAGTCTGACAAAGTCAAGCGAGTACTTCATGAGGTACTTGTTTTGGTCCTCGTCCTCAGGCCCAAGCAGCCAGCTATAGAGGCGTCGATTGAGACTGAGGTCTCTTCGCAAGACGACAGCGGTTGCGGCGCCAATCAGCATTATCGCATCATCCGGCTTGATGACGTGCGAGAAAGTGTGGCACCTGACGGGCAAGTGTGTCACAAGCAAGTCGAGTGTTAGGCGCCGCACAAGCAGCGCATCGTCTCTGAGCGCAGCAGTGAAAGCGCGAACCATCAAGCCAAGATCCTGTCCGACGACCTTAGTTGCATCTGCTCCCGTCAGCTTGTCAAGCTTGGGCAGACGCCTGAGGAGGTAGTTGAGAGCCGCCAGTCGAACCGGGAGTGCAGTGATGATGATGAGCCAGATATTCTGCAGGAAGAAGCTCTCCGTGATGGAGGTTGAGACATGGTCGAGCAAGCGCAGGACGCGATCAAAGAATTCACCGGACTCCTCCTCGAGCCCGGGAAGGAGAGCTAACAGCATTGCTTTGGCGACAGGTCGCAAGTCTTCACCTAGCGGTAGGTAGAAGCGATCAAAGATGCTGAGCAGGTTCGGACGCACGCTGGTGGACGCAAATTGGAAAAAAGGAAATATTCCTGGCGACCAGATGTGAAGATCACGGCGCAGGCCATCTCGGCCAATCGATGTCAGAATCTGCTCGTAGACTTCCAAGGCCTTTTGATGTACCCCAGAAGGGAGAGCAGGGTTGAGGCATTGCGAGAGGCGCTTCGCGACGATGAGCCTCCGAGGAATCACATTGAATGAGGATTGCGCGTGCAGAGCCTGAGGGATTGCAAGGATCAGAGCATGAGCAGTGGTCCGCATGGCTGAGTGCCACACCAAACACACCTTCTGCAGGCGTGTAAGAAATGATATAAAGTCTGCCCATTCGCTCACGCTGTCGAATGTGGCCAGAGTCCGTTCGATTGTGCTCTGATATTTCTTGAACTTGGGATCGTTTGCGAGAGCTGAAAATGACAAAGTCAGTCATTTGTATTGCTCATTCCATCTTGTTTTATACCAGGAAAACTCACATCTTTCACTCTGCACCGCCCAAGCCCTCTCCGCGCGCTTTGCAGCCGAACTGCGCCAAACCGCATCATTGCCAGCCATCAGAGTCGCCTTGGCATCGCTCGTTTGCGGCGGCGCGAGCGACAGCGCTGCGGCTGTTGGAGCCGCCACCACGAGACTTCCAGTATGCGGCCGTGCACCACTGCCAGTCCCTGCAGATACGACTGCAACGTGAGTATCACTCCCGGTTGCCTTGGAGGCCTTTGCCATCAAGGTTGACAAGCGGTTCGCTGCTGCCGATGGCTCTTCTGCTGCTGGACCGCTCGAAGCAGACGACTTGGTTTGTGACTTCGGTGCACTCATGGTCAAAGATTGTTGCACGTCCGCTCGACAGCCTCAACCCGTATGGCCAACGCTCAACGCGCCGATGTTTGGGACATGGGACACTTGAATGGACGTGGTCACGCGTTGACCAAGCCAACCGCGCTTTGCCTTGTCCCTCAAGGAGAAGCTCATGCACACAGGCTCCCAGGCAACCTTGAACCGCTCAATGATCAGGAAAGAGCCGGTTTTCTTGCGGATTGATCCGCCTACGCTGTCCAGCTCGAGCACTACGAGTATGCGGAGTAAGGCTATATACTATTCTATGGGTCAAAACGCGTTGCCTGCTGACCATGATCATGAGCAGTGTGACGGAGCGAGAGCCTTTCGTTGGCTGTCGGCCACTTTTTCGAGGCAAGACGCCGAGCTCTCACCTTTGACTCGTTCATCAACTAAAGTGGCGAAATGAAGATACATGCTTCGCACTTGCTGGTGCGAAGGCGGCAGTTGCCAAAGAGGGCGTGTCATGTGCGCCTAACTTGAATGTCTGTGTCCCCTTCGCCATACTATCGGCACATAAGGACCTTCGTCAGAATACTTGCAAACAGAAGCAGGATGAGCGCCTCGAGGGACGGCGCTCACCCGACGAAGAAACGCCGCATTGAGCCTGGAAGTTCCGAAGGTGGGCACGATACCGAACCGAGACCAGACGCCGGTGCTCAAAGCCTTCAAGAGAAGCTGTATGCGTACTTATCATCATGCTGGGAGAAAGATGGGTCGAAAAATTCGGCCGAATATCAGTTGGTTTCCAAGGTGCGAGTGCAAAACATAACTGGGTGTGAGTCTCGCCGTCTACACACTAAATCAGAGCAGGCCTTACACCGCGAACCGCATTCCTGCGCCTAGCTGGTAGAGGCTTGGTGCTCAGTGAGAACGTAGTGCCAGGTCAACGAGTGATGTACCTTTCACCGTCGAGCTTGCTTCATTCTGGGACCATTAAGCACATTCTTCCAACCCGGCTGCTACCAAAGCATAGTTCATTTCGGAGCCTCAACAATGGTTCAACAAGCGCCATGCGCAACACTTCCTTAATTCCCATGCTACTCGCCATATTTCGATCTACTCGGAGATTAATGCCACACGCAATGCCTACGGCTCTGAACCAACTTTCACCGTTCCTGGACACGATGCCGGAAGAGTTTGGCACGGTGCCTCTGGCTTGGCGCCGCCGTGTCCACTTGAGAGAGCAGTATAGTGACATACACCGCCGACTCTGTCAAATCCTGCCTCAACGCAACGCTGTGCAGCTTGAAGAGGTGCATGAGAAATACATGGGCGACTATGAGCAAGCTCGAACTGCATTCAAGCGATACCGGTCAGAACTCAGCGAATCCATGCAATCAAGTCTGCACGATTGGACTGAAGAGGATTTTTTATGGGGATGGCTGTGTGTAAATTCGTGAGTGAAAATCCGACAAGCCTACAGATGTTCTCGTGAACGGTAACTGGATGTTCACCGTGTATTGCGGACGCAGCCGGTGCGTGTTCCTACCGCTTGGACTCGAGCCACATGCAGATAACTTCACTCTAGCACGTAAGTACAGTAGATGGCTCCTCCTTCTGTAATCTCGTACTGACAGCCGCATATCAACAATGACCCGCACATCTCTCAATCAGCGATGCTAGACATGGCAAACCATACAACAGACCCCACGCGAGAGTTCAAGGTAAAATGGACTCTGAAAAATGGACTCGAAATGCACGCTCCAGAGCGCTCAGTGGCGCGCAAGGTCCAGGGTGGAGCACCAGAAGTCGGGTACGAACAGGAACGCTGGCACGGTCTTTGTTCAGGCGATGAAGTGTTCATCACATATGGAGCGCACGGAAATGCTGTGAGGATTGCTCTGAAGAATCAAACGGTTAAATCCAAACACCCGGCCGGTTGCTGAAATCACAATTTGTTTGTCGCAGACGCTTCTGTCCGAATACGGCTTCGTGCTTTTGGACTCAGCTGGAAAGACGGGCGATAACCCATTCACAGACGTTGTGTTAGATGCGCAGATCAAGCGACACATAGAGCAACTGAGGACACCTTCAGAAGTTCACGCGCTGCTGGAAGAGGCAGGGTATTGGGGGTGAGATGCTGATCTCTCCCTTCCTACCAATTGAAACGCTCGGAGAGGCACGCCAAGACTGACGCGCCCATGGTCCTTGCACACTGCAGGTCGTGGACGATCCAGCGCGCGGAGTCCGAGCCGGCACATCCATCATGGCGGACGGTGACGGCTCTGCGGCTGCTAGCAGTCTATGACGCGAACTTTCCAAATGAAGCTCGATCCACTGCATTACCGCAAGCAACATCGCTTGTACAGGACATCGCGAGATGGAAGAAGGTCGTAGTGGGTCTCCTGCCACATTTGACTGGTTCCCTAGAGCTGCGCGCAGCTACGTTGCTGGGCCAGCTGGCTGCTGAAGCGCAAGTGGATCTGCAGCGATGCATCTTGGCTGCCGATGAAATGGAGGCAGAGGGACACCAGCAGGGAGCCATCTCAGCGTCCATTGGTTCGATCAGGGCTTTGGCGCAAGAAGAGCTTCAGATGCTGCGTGAAGTCGTGGCGCGATGTAGCGGGGATAATCTCCGAAAGGAGGGACCGCCCTGGTGACAGTAGAATACACAATTCTGCATGCAGCATTCGGCAGCACTTGAAACGAGACGCACGAATGGTAGAAGGTGCGATCTGTGGAATGCATGACTGCCATGCATGGCGAATACAGCTCAAACTCTTTACTTCTTCTTCGCTGTGCGAAGCTTGATGGTCTCCTCGCCAACAAAAATGCCTTTGCCCTATCAAGAGAAGGAAGGGTGTGAGCAAGGTGATGAGTCGGGCGATCTCCTGGCAGACACACCTTGTACGGCTCTGGTTTTCTCCATGCGCGGATTTGACTTGCAAACAAGCCGATCTTCTCCTTGTCTGTCCCCTTGAGCACGATGCGAGTCGGCTGCGGCATGGTGGCGGTGATGCCTTGTGGGATGGGGATGACGACAGGATGCGAGTAGCCGAGCCTCAGGTTGAGTCTCTTCGGTTTGCCCATGTTGCCATCCCCCAGATCGACCTCTGCAGCGAAAGGCTCGTCCTCTACCGCGCCTCTATATCCAACACCGACGAAGCGCAGAATGAGTGAATGTCCTTCCTGTACACCTTCAAGCGCATTGTTGAGTAGAGCGCGTGTCAGGCCCCATTTGGAACGCTGTGTTTTTTGCTGAGGATCGAGCACCGAGACGGTGAGCTTCTGCGGTTCGCCGCTCGCGTTCTCCTTTCCACTCTTCACTGGACTGGCAGCAGAAGGTTGCTCTGTCTGAGCGGCAGAAGCTGCTTTTCCTTTTCCTTTGGTCTGCTCTTGCGCGCCTGACTCCCAGCGCAGACGGACGCACTCGTGCAACGGGACGATGCACTTGCCCAGCGGGCCCTCGACAACGATCGTCTGCGCCTTCTTGAGAGCATCAGGGACTGGCCTGGTTGGATTCGGGCGTGGCGGTGTGGGGAGGATTGTGAGAGAGGTGCCTGGGGGTACGTAAAGGGGTGCTGACCCGACGTGCGAGTGCCGAACTTGCGCGGCTGCAGGGGCGAAAAGGGCCCGGGGAGTGCGCAGCTGCGCTGGGGTAGACAGGGCGGCGCTCCACAACCCTCGCCCCGTACTGGTCGATGCGACTGGAGATGCCATGACACTGGAAGGAGGAGTTCTGCTGCTCTGGACAGTCCCGATGTTGAGAGCTCAACAGTGTTCGTTGATCGGAGCATACATGCACGAAAGGTCTCGAAGAATCACGAAGCGAAGGAACGAACAGAATGGCCCAAGACGAAAGGCATTCAAAAGCGAGATTCCGTGTTCCGCCCGGTGCTGCACACTAAGTCGCTACCATACAGCTACCAGCACACTGCGTACACCAAGCAGAAAGAACACATCGAGGACGTTCCAGGGATCGCACTTGGTTGCTCCATGCGTGCGGATTCGTGTTTTAACTCCATGGGCGGGTCCATCCCAATTCGAGCAATGCGCTGCGCACATATCAGCCGAGCGCCATGATGCCTCGCGCGCTCGTTTTTGGCATCGCGAGACTGTCCACACATTGTCGTCATTGGCTTTCGACCTGGAAGGAAACTTGACTGTATGCTACAATGTTTTGGCCCAAATCGATCACACTTCAAAGAAGTCGGCGCCCATGAACCTGTTTAGATGGAAAAGAAATGGGAAAAGTCATCGTCTTTTTTCGTCGCCACGCCTGCAAAGCCACCACCTAACGAATGCCATGCGGTTGTGATGGATTCACTCACAGTTCTAACACCATCTCAGGTGGGATCCGCCGCTCAAAGTCAGACATTCGTTCATTCTCGCCGAGATTCGAGTTCTGCATGTTCCAGCATAGGTATTCGATCACCTTTTCAAGAATCACACCCCTGTCGTCACAAAGTTGCCGTCAGCATGCATTCCTAATGTTCCTTGCGTACCAGCGTTTCCGCATTCGCGGTCGAATGCGGACTCGGACCTTCTGAACGTAGCTTTGCGGTCCTGCTGTTCTCGCTGCTCACCTGACATCGAGGAACTTGGCTTTGCCCGCCTGCGCTTCCGCAAACCCGCTGCTCATGTCGAGCATATTGGGGATCGTAGAACCGATGCGGGTTACGCAATTGTAGTCGACAATGAATTGGTAACCATCCTGCACGACATGATGTGAAACGAGGGCATTTATGCGATTTGACAGATTTGAGGAAGATGCTGAGCGTCAGTTCTACCGTAAGGGACCTTACCACGTGGACTGCTGACTGTGGCACACAAGGTGCGAACCGCTCGTTACGCACGCTGCTCTCCAACGTGACCCATTCTGGATTCCCGCTCGTGTCCAAGGGTTTGTCACTTGCGTCTGAGGCCATTCCCTTGCCCTTGTCGAGTGCTGACTGCAAGGCAGATCCGTGACAGGAGGGATCGTGTGAGGGAGGAGTCAACTCGGCTCGATGCCTGGTGTGTGCAGATCGATCAATGAATTTCACCCAATTGGGCGCGCGCCACCTACAGCCATGATCTTGTCTCCCTTTCTCGACTCGGAGGATCCTCTTCTGATACGATTCCCGTCGCCAGGAATCAACGAGGCTACCGTTGCGGTGATGATATTACAATTAGGATGGAAGGCTCACGGGTTATGGTCTCTAGGGTGCACGAATTACGATGGACGCTTGGCATCGTGGGACCTGATACAGAGTCAGCCACTTTACTGCTTGACACTGCTCTCATGCCTGCACTTTCCAACTCCGCATGCACCACCGCTGAGACAGCCAAACAAGGAGGAAATATTTGCTGATGCTGGAGATGATTGATTTTATATCCCTCTTCCTTGCTTCCTCTCCATTGGCACCTCACTCATCACCACAACCTCCTCCGCTCCCGGGAACCTATTCGACATTCGCTACGAGACAGGATCTCTCTGTTGGCACACCAGAACCCTTCCTATCCTTGCGCAGCGCGCACACAGCCTGCTCCGAACTCCCCGCTTCGCCTCTCCGCAACAGATCCTGCTCGAACACAGCTCTACTTTCCTCTCTGCCCCAATTTGTTTCATCCGACCACTGCCCACCATGCTCGCAATCTTCAAACCCTTTTTCCTGGCAGCAGCGCTGCTTCATCTCAGCTTCAACGCGGCCCCAGTGGCAGCTGAAGGTGGCCTGGCCGCATGGCCAGGCTCCTTTGTGGGCGCCGCACACGCGCACGCACGCGCCATGTCGCACCACCAGGGCCGGCGCATGCACCGCATCCCCCACGTCTCCCTCGTCAGCCGAGCGACGCAGGACCAGCTCGCGCAGCAGGCTGCGCTCAATGCCTGGAACGACAAGTTCCACGAGATGAACTCCGAGTGGCAGCAGGCCGTCCTCGAGGCGCAAAAGCAAGGTCAGACACCGCCCACGTTTGACCAATTCGCCGCAGCTCATGGTGGCATGCCGCAGGTTGGCAGCACTAACAGCGGCAGTGTTGCCAACAGCGGCAGTGTTGCCAACAGCGGCAGTGTTGCCAACAGCGGCAGTGTTGCCAGCAGCGTCAGTGTTTCCAGCAGCAACGAGGACCAAAGCAGCGGGAGCGACAACACGGTTGGCAGCGAGGATGGAAGCTCGAGCACGACCAGCCGTGCTGCTGCCCCCACTAGCACGCCTTCCCCCCAGCCAAAGACCAACATCAAGCAGCCCCAGTCGCCTAGTTCTTCACATATCAGCAGCGGCAGTGGAAGCGCCGGCGGTAGTTCGTACAGCGGCAAGGCGACATTCTATAACCCATCCGTCGGTCTCACCTCCTGCGGCGGGCAGTACAGCGACGATGACAACATCCTCGCGCTGAATGCGGGCATGATGACAGCCAAGTGGTCTGCCAACCCGAACAACAACCCGCTTTGCGGTCGCAAAATCGAGTTGATGCACAACGGAAAGACGGTCCAAGCTACGATCGAAGACACGTGCCCTGGTTGCAGCGGTCCCTACTCAGTCGACCTTTCACCTGGACTGTTCAACAAGCTGGCCAACCCCGAAGAACAGGTGATGAACAGCTTCACGGTAGATTGGAAATTTGTCTAAGTCATCACGAGGCGCTTCATATATAGCGCTGAGGCCAGCACGCACGCATCCCGGTGGTGCGCTCCGCTGCTTTTCATTCCGATCCGACTACTTTGGCCCGATATATGGCTCGATGCCCTTTGATGCATGCCTGAACTGCCTTTCGACAAGGCCGACTTTCCCTTTTCGACTTCTCATTACTCATTCCGAAGGTCTGCTGGGGGTTTCTTGTCGCCCGGAGTGACACGCCCAGCTTTTTTGTATACCGATGGTTCAGGCTTTCGCCTCGCGCATACCTTTTCCCATGCACGACCTGGCGCTGGGCGTTTTGGGTCGCTCGGGAAAGGTCGATATGGTGCAACTGCTGGCTAGCTAGCCTACACAATTCATTGGGACTTTGTTTTCTCCGCATTATTCAGCTGTAGTACGGCCTGCTTTCTTATTTCATGTAAGCATGTTACCACTGGAAACAATTTTTACGAAGGGATGGAACTGAAGGCACTCCTGAAGATATTTGAATACTGTAATTGAGGTCGCGGCGATACGCTGCCAACATACACGAGCTCACGCCTTTAGCACGGTCTCAACGGTCTTCCTGATATCGACGGAAGGCTTGAACCCCACCTCATCATGAGTGAGCTTGTCTTGCGGAAGCAAGCCGCGTCCATCCGAAAGGCTCGCAAGCAGCCAAGCGATGAGTCCCTCCAAGCTCGGCTCAAGCTGCTTGTCCGCAACTGATTCATACGATTTGTGCGCGACCTCGAACTTGTTCCCGCCCACCTGTTCGGCAGTTGCGATCAAGTCGTCGAACGAAGCGGCGAAACCCTGCACGCGCAGGACGCGACTTGAGCCTGCTGGGGGTATTGGCAGCCTGGTGATCGCCAAACGTGTGAAGCGAGCAACGTCCTCAAACGCTGTCAGGCTGAACTTCTGCGCGCTATTGCCATTGATGACGGCTTTCCGTGTTGCAGCGTCGAGGCTGCCCAAGAACGAACTAAATGCCAAGGTTGCAAAGAGGCCGTTGCTAACAACGAAGATAGGAGGACCAACCTGCGGATGATGGTGAGAACGGGAGGAGATCAAAGAGCGCTCACGGATTGGACGAACGAAGGACATGGCACGCACCTCTTTCAGCTCTACTCGAAGTTGCATCTTGGATGCGATCATCGGATTGACCGGCTCCATGTTCGGTGCATCGTAATCGAGACCCCATTCACTCTTGACAAAAAGCTTGACGCCAGCCTGCTTGGCCGCCTTGGCAAGATTCTTCTCCTGATCATCTGAGCCTGAAGGCAAGGTTGACACGACTACATCAATGCCTCTGAGCGCCTGTGTCAGCTGCGCTTCCGACGAATAGTCGACTTGGACCAGGTTGGCGCCCTTTTCAGCGTATTGCTTCAGATCGGCTTTGGAAGTGTCGCGTGTGAGGATAGATAGCGTTAGACCATTCTCCAGAAACTCGAATGCGAGAGGCGAGCCGATATTTCCGACACCGGCCAGGGCGACCGTCTGGATTCCGTTGGAAGGTGACATCTTGCAAAGCTGGTGGTCAACGAGGCAGATGGAATGCTAGTCTTGAATGCTGCTGTTGATGATGATGATTGCTGATAATCTGCTGTGAGGTAAGGGATGCAAGGTAACATCAACGAAGTGTCGCCTTTAATACCCTTTGATCTCAGGTAGATGAACAAGGACCACATCGGTCCATTACGTGGCTATCTACAGTACCTTGGTCTAACCCTCATCCTATCTCCGGACCTGCCTTCCGGAAGGATGTGGGCGGAGCCCAATCATCGTTCCGCTCTCACTCGAGCACGGAATCGGGATCCGCTTTATCGTCCTAGTTGCTCTTACGGCCGAGATCAAGCCAATGAAATGGATGAATTGCCGCGAGCCTAAAAGTGCTCATGTGCGATGTGATTGCTGAAGTGTTGCTGGCGGTCTTGGACAGGTGGGGGTTCTGGCAAGATGCCAATCGCTCTGCCGCAAGTCACGGAGATAATGGATCTTTGAAAACGCACTAGGTCACGTCACAGACCTCGAAGGCGCTTCTGCTGCGAGTGACTATGCGGCAAGCACACCGAAGCCGCTACAACCAACCAAAACACAATATCAATCGCAAGGCGAGATCGCCATCGACCTGCTTTAGGCTGTATGTTGGCCGATGCCGTGCTGGAATCACGCCAGAAAGATGTCACAGATCAGTTCAATCACAGAGCACTTGCTCTTGCAGCACACCGCCTCGTTCAAGCGCGCAACGCAGCATGCATTCCTCCGCGCAGCCGGAAGTGGGGAGCTGCCGGCGCTCGCGTTAGAGGCGTGGCTGCGTCAAGACCGGCTGTATGCGAGCATCGGCTATGTCCGCCTGCTTGGGCTCATGCTCGCCCGCATGCCTGTTAGCGACGAGGCCCCTGGCACGGCAAAAAGTCAGCGCGCGGCAAGAGTCAGGAAGCTGCTTGCGGCGGCGCTGAGCAATATAGATAGGTGAGCTTGTGTAGCAGCAACCTGCTCTGATGAGTGCTAACAGGCGCACTGAGCATGTGATACGCATTGATTCCCAGACATGCTTTGTGCATTCCAGAGAGATCAACTTTTTCGAGCAGACGGCAGCAGACTTTGGCTTGAGCCTGAAAGCTGAAAATACAGATGAGCTGCTGGGTCCGTATGCCCCAGTGACAAAGGTACGTCTAGATCAAGCATGCATCACAGCGGGCCGCATTGACTCCCCGGCTGATCTCGCAGGCATACATCGACTGGATAGTCCATATAGCCACAACGGGCAGCTTTGAAGAGCAGCTGATCCTGCTATGGGCCATGGAGGAGGTGAGTTGCTCATCAATCCTTTCCTCTGTATAGCGGCTGAATTTGACATATACACACACACCCTCTTGCATTCTTCTTAGCTCTACCTCACGGCCTGGACCTGCGCCTTGTCTCAGGCGCCATGGTCTTCGATTGTAGATCCGTCCGCGCGTCCCAACACGGCTCTGCGACACTTTATCGAGAACTGGACATCGAGGGAGTTCGTCGCTTTTGTCCAGGAAATCCGTGAGCTCACGGACGAATTCTGCACTGATGCACAAGGGGCCAGACTGGCGTCATATGAGGAGGTGTGGCGCCAGACGCTGTGGTACGAGGAAAGATTCTGGGATGCTGGCGGGGGATTGTCATAGGCAAGACATCAGGGATCACTGTGTAAGAATACCACAAAAAGCACGCTCTCAATATATAGCTCATGAAGTTTCGCGCGAGCGCTTTCCTCACGCAGCGTCTGCGGCGAATACAGATTCCTATGGCTCGTCTTCCCTGATCGAAGGGCTCCTTGAGCGCTGTCAGCACGTCAAACAATCACAATCACTCTTCAAAGGAAGGCATGGACGAGTGATGACCCTTCAAACAGGCTCACTGCTCGATTCGTGCCACCCTGTTTTGATGTGACGTTTCCATGCTTCTATGCTTCCATGCCTCCCCGCTTCACATATCCTGGTTTTCCTGGATCTGTTCTCTGTATTCTCACAACGAAACGACCATCATCGGCATGGCAGTAGGAGTCGGTCAATGGTTATTTCGACGGTCTACCTTCGAGTTGCCTGTCTCGCATGGGACTCGGGATTCGGGAGATGGCCAGTTGAGCCCGACGCGTTACCCCTGTTGAGTGATGGTCTATGCCACGCGTGTGCGCGTGTGGATGCTTGTTTTGACTGCCCCCCTGGCGGTAGCCCAGCCGCGCGCTGTGCTGCAAATATGAGCAGGCACGTGATGCAGTCGCAGTGCACAGACACCACTCGATGAGATGCATGCACGCCGTCGCGGCGGGCCCGCGTTCCTCCATCTGGACGTTGGATCATCCTCGTCCAGCGGTCCACCTCTTCCATCCCTTGGCTCTTGCCATGGCAGGAAAGTGTCGTCAACCTGCTACCTGCGTCTTGCTCGAATCGTCGAGAGGTGACGGACACCTTCTCTTTTCGTACGACCTTCGCGACCGGCCGAGCATTGTTGCAACGTGCTCTCTCTTCGCCTCCTCACGCGACTTTTTTCAGTTCCCTCGGACTCGGGAGAGCGGATGCGACGACCTCAATCTCAAGTGCACTCGCATTGCAAAGTGAGGCCACGCACCGCACCGCAGCCCAACTCATCTCTCTAATTGCATTCAAGCACTGTCCGTGTGCGTTGAACCTGAAAAGCAAGCCTTTTCCCTCACTCCTTCCTAGTGCCCGCCTTTCTGTCACCAGGCAGTAAAGGGCGTCGATCACTCAAAATGGCAGGTCGATATGAGTACGGCCATCTTGGCCAGGCCGACGACGATGACCACGCGGCACTCTACCCAGCTGACGCATACGAAGCAAACGCAGCCGCAGCAGCAGTGGCAGCAGCCAGCTCGACAGGACATTCACCATTCGGGGACGTCCATGCCGTGCCTGCCCATCGGGCCATCAACATGCGAGGCGGCGGCAGAGGTGGCCACGCGCCGCAGCTTAGCGAAAGCTTCTATGCCGAAGCTGCGAACGCTCTCGCGAGTGGTGCTAATGGCAGCGGTGCCGATTCTGCAAGCCCATATCGCGCCGCTGCGATCATGAGCCCGATTAGCGAAAACGGGCCATCATCCTATGGCTACGCAGCAGGAGGTCGACCGCCGCCGTCGTCTGCTCCACCGTATGCAGCTGGCGGGAACGAGGGGCTCTCGGCGCATCTGCCTACACTGCTCGCCGATGCGCAATACGGCCCCGTTGCTTCCTCGCACAGCCAGTCAGCAGCGTCATATGACGACGACAACATCATGCGCAGTTACTCTCCTGGCATGGTCGTTGAGGACGAAAAGGTAGACAATGACGCCGGCTACACGTACTACGGCACCGGGCCTGCATTGGCGTCGTACGACAACCGCAGTGGAGACTCGTACGGTGCTCAGCGCGGGCCCGAGGATATCTTCAGCCCTGCAAGCGCATATGACGACGACAAGGAGTTCTCCACACCCGACCCTTTCAGCAATGCGGCCGCCTATATTCCGAGTCCATACTACGGTGACGAGGATGGGACGACGCTTGGGCACAAGGAAACCCACTTGGATGAAGAGGGCAATGGGCCCGGCTTTCTGACCGGCGACGGATCGCGCCTCGACGGTGTAGGTATTCCTGCGCTCGACACGCAGCACTTTGGCCCTGCTCCCGCGCGCGGCGCGCAGCTGCGGCGGCACAAGACCAAGAAAAATGTCAAGCTCACGCAGGGTAACCTCGTCCTCGACTGCCCTGTGCCGACCAAGCTGCAGAGCTTCCTGACACGCAGGGGCGAAGACGAATACATGAACATGCGATACACGGCCGTCACGTGCGACCCGGACGAGTTCTCCGAAAACAGCTACACGCTGCGTCCTGCGCTGTTCCATCGCCACACGGAGATCTTTATCTGCGTGACAATGTACAACGAGGATGAAATTCGTGAGTGTCGGGGCTGCTTGGCAACTGCGTGGGGAAAGAAAGGAACGGCACCCTGACCACCCACATTTCACCTTATTACGCGCGACTAGTCTTCACGCGCACCATGCACGGAGTCATGAAAAACATCGCGCACCTGTGCTCGCGGAACAAGTCGCGAACGTGGGGCGTGGATGGCTGGAAAAAGGTCGTCGTGGCGATCGTCGCGGACGGGCGCAAGAAGGTGCATCCTCGCGTGCTGGACTGTCTGGCCGCGATGGGTGTGTACCAGGACGGCGTGGCGAAAAACGTGGTGAACAACAAGGTGGTACAGGCCCACGTGTACGAGTATACGACGCAGCTTTCGATCGACACGAACCTGCAGTTCAAAGGCGCAGAGCGCGGGCTGGTGCCCATGCAGATCATCTTCTGCCTCAAGGAGCACAACAAGAAGAAGATCAACTCGCACCGCTGGTTCTTCAATGCGTTCGCGCCCGTTCTACAGCCCAACGTGTGCATCCTCCTCGACGTCGGCACGCGCCCAGAGAACAAGTCGATCTACTACCTCTGGAAGGCATTCGACTTGAACTCGAACGTCGCCGGCGCGTGTGGCGAGATCTGCGCCGACACCAAGGGCCGATTTGGGCTGGGCCCTGCGCTGCTCAATCCGCTCGTTGCAGCGCAGAACTTCGAGTACAAAATCAGCAATATCCTCGACAAGACGACCGAGTCAGTCTTTGGATACATCAGTGTCCTTCCGGGCGCCTTCTCGGCGTACCGCTACATTGCGCTGCAGAACGACTCGCTCGGGCACGGCCCGCTCGCGTCATACTTCAAGGGAGAGACGCACCTCGGCGCCGAGGCGGACGTGTTCACGTCGAACATGTACCTCGCCGAGGACCGTATCCTGTGCTTTGAGCTGGCGGCGAAGCGCGACTCGAGCTGGGTGCTCAAGTACGTCAAGAGCGCCCGCGGCGTCACGGATGTGCCGGACACGCTCGCAGAGTTCATCTCTCAGCGCCGCCGCTGGCTCAACGGCTCGTTCTTCGCGGCGGTATATGCGTTATGGCACTTTCGTCAATTCCTGCAGAGCAGCCACAGCGTCTGGCGCAAGACGGCGCTGGTCGCCGAGTCAGTGTACTCGCTGATCAACTTGTGCTTTGCGTGGTTCTCGCTGGCGAACTACGCCATTTTCTTCATCTTGCTGTCGCGCTCGCTCGAGGCGCCGTCGTTCCACCTACCCAAAATCTCGATCCTGAACACGATCGTAGAGTACACTTACCTTGGCACGGTCATCGCATGCTTCATCTTTGCTCTCGGAAACAGGCCCCAAGGGTCCAAGTGGAAGTACCTCGCGGCGGTGATCATATTTGCAGTGTGCACGGCGTACATGATGCTCGCAGCTGTGCTGTGCTTTATCCAGGCCGTGCACAATGTGCACAACGCCATTTAGTGAGTTTGCGAACCGGTTGTGTGACTCCTATATCTCCCCGTTCGCTGACCAAATGTATGCTTCGTTCCTGCAGCGCACAAATGGTCGTCTCAGTGCTGGCGACGTACGGTGTATACCTGATGAGCTCGGTGATAGCGTGCGACCCGTTGCACCTGGTCACGTCTTTTATCCAGTACTTGCTGCTGGCGCCAACGTACGTGAACGTGCTGAACATCTACGCGTTCTGCAACCTGCATGACTTTAGTTGGGGCACCAAGGGCGAAAGCACGGTCTCGACCGACCTCGGCGCGGTCACCGCGTCGGGAAAAGGGACTGTGGAGATCACGCTGCCGACGGCACAGGCGGACATTGACGCTGCGTACGACGAGGCCCTGCACAAGTTGCGCACGCGGCCGATGATCATCCGCGGCGACGCGTCGCGCGAGGAGAAGGAAGTGCGGCGGATGGACTACTACAAAAACATCCGCACCAACGTCGTCCTTGCATGGGCGCTGTCGAACGCCGTGCTCGCGTCGGCGATTCTCACCGGCTCGGACAGCAGCACGTTCGAGGCGCGCAGCGGGACGACACGCACAAAGGTCTACATGGTCCTCGTCCTCGTCTTTGTCGGCGGCATGGCGTGCGTGCGCTTCATCGGCTCGACGCTCTACATGCTCATCCGCCTCATCAGCGGGTGATCCGCGGACGTGCTTGTCCGCCTTTGCCTCTATGCACGCCGTCCCCAAGTCACCGCAAACAGTCTAGTCCAAGTTTCCCATTGTACATGCAGCAAGCCCGGCTACAGGCATTTGTGCCGCTTCCGCCTCCGCACCCGCTCCCGGCATCGCTAATGAGCAGCCGTCGCTTTTCGGATCTCTCTTTTTTCTGGGATCGCCCCGCTCTCTCGCTATTTTCCTTGCATCGCCCTGGGAGCTGTCGTGTATATATCCCAGTGTTGTACTTTCGCAGCAGCCTCGTTCCTGCCATCGTCGTCGTCAGCCCCTTGTACTTGCCCTCGTTCTTTTCCCGCCCTCGAAATGTGCATACCATGTCGACTGCTCTCCAGACAGCTCGTTTTGTACTCTTCGACTGACTACTGGCTTGGTCAAGTCGTACATGCATGCATATCCGCATACAGGAGCCACAGCCGCGCAACCCGCGTGTGCAAACAACACTCTATACGTGCGAGCTGATGGCTGCGCGAGCCATGGGTAGTACATACCTGCAGCGTGCAACCGCTGTACACGATGCGAAATGCACATGTATAGATAGACATAGCATCGCGCCACAAATACAAGACGATTCGGCACTGCCGTACCCACAGGCCTAAAACCAAATCATGAAAACTAAACTTGTTGAGCTCCGGTTCCCTGCCATCAAAAATCAGAAGCAGCAATTAATGGCAACAGTATCAAGTGTTGCAGGAGGCGTGTCACAGATAGGAGGGCGGCGCGGCTCATTCATTCGGTCGGAGCCGCGGGAGACGTGGGCGGTTCGGTAACTGTATACTGGGCACTGCCATGTGGACTCTGGCAGTCATCGTCCCCTACACACACGTCTGGGATATCGTTGGACTATGGGCTAGCCTCAACCAAAACCACTAGTTGGGGCTAAAATTGTCATTGGAGAGAGTCCTAATGAGATTGCTGCTTTTCTTATCTTCCTCTTGCCTGGCCATAGGTCGATTTTGTTTGTGTGCGTACATACATATTCGGCGGTACACGCGGTCGGGGCGGGTGCTTGGCAACAAAGGGCCTCGTGGTTGTAAATGAGGTTGTTCGATACACTGTGCTACGTGCGGGGGCTGCGGGTTGCTGAATCAGACACGCGCAGTGGCAGCGCTCTGCACGTAGCCCCTTATCTTTTTTTCAGGGCTGACGTCTCAAATCTGGAGAAGCGAACCCACTTGAACGGCGCTCTGTCGTTGTCCAACAAATTACAGAATGTGATGAGAAAGTGTCACCTCGACAATCGGCTGAACAGCCCCGACGCCAGGCCGACCGCAGATCTCGACATTTCGATGCTTGATGTCGACATCCAGGAGAGAAATGCAGGTCGCTTCGATGTGCGAATCTTCAACGAAATCTCGACGGAGGTGCATAGTTCGTGGTCATTTTGAGGGTTGCCATTCGACTCGCAAGGATGGGCTAGAAACCCCCAGAAAGGACAGTGTCAAAGGAGGCAGTGGAAAGGCCCACTTTGGCTGTCCAGGCCGGAGGAACAGTACCTTAGTCCCGTCGCTGCTGGCAAGGTGCCGAATCTCGGTCGTTCGTAAAATAGTAGTTTGAAGGGTGGCTCCTCACTGCTCCAGAGCCTCCCCCCACCCACCGGGGTCTAGCACGCGCGTTCACGCGACATGAGAGCATCATACCGCGCTCCAGTGCCCGCCTTCTGCATTGTCACCAGCACCGAGCACTCGGGCAACCCTTGCTCGACTGCCCGATGGATGATCCGAGGCAGGAGCGATGGACAAGGGTGCAGCCATCAGAGTATCGCCGCCGCAGTCCGCCGCTCCAAATGCAGACAGGGCCTAAAATTACGTGCTAAACTGAGATTTCTGGCTGTGGCGTTCCGCCCCTTTTCAAACTTGCAACCCGTATCGGTGGGAAGGCGCTGGCACATGGTGGGCGTCAGGCAAGGTACCCACGCCCTGCTCCAGCCTCGCTCAGATGACTGACGAGATGCAATACCGGCTGCGCCCGATCACGCTATCGGTTTAAATTCGTTTCAGACCGTCTTCTCCAGAAGCCAGAGGGGCAGAGGAGGACCCGTGCATGTGGCACCACCCACTTCGACTGGCAGCAGGCCGCTCTATTATGCTCTGTCCCTGATTGCTGGGTAGGTGGCAGCGACTACAATCTGGGGACCTGCCCGCGCGCGAGCAGCCATGTGCTGTGGTCGAGTCTCGTGGACACTCAGCAGGGGCGGCAGAGTAACGGGGGCACGAGAGCAGAGGAGACGAGAGAGCATGTCAAGGCAGGGCTAGCGAACAATGAGGATGAGGATCAACTGATAGTGGAGTGCGCAATCTTCTACGTCGCATTTATATTTACCTCCATCACTACCCGTCCCTGCTTCCAGCCCCCACCCTCGTCCATCCTGCTTTGCTGTGCAGATCCCCGGCCTTCCTTCTCCTAGCCACATCAGAAGGAACAAAAGAAGGAGCAGCGCCGAGTAGCAAAGGACAACTAAAACCATCATGTCGGGTGAGTGCGGCGAGGTTCAATGACCGGATCGTCCAGCTGCCCTGACCGAGTACCATCGCTTTCTCCTTTTCCATCCGCAACAGACGCAAACGCAGACACGGTCGAGTACGCCGCCGCCGGTGAGGCCGTCATCCACAATGCTCAGGCAGACGGCGCCAAGCACCCTGAGGCGGCCATCGGCCGCCCGCTCACTGTGCCAAGCAAGATCGAGGGGTTGCATCTGTCAGACAACGGGCTGGTCTACCCAACCGAGGATGAGCGCCGCACGCTCCGCCGCGTACCCGCCGCTCTGCCCTGGATGGCGTTCTGGGTCGCATTCTGCGAGCTAGCAGAGCGCTTCTCATACTACGGCTGCACGCAGGTTTTCCAAAATTACATTCAGCGTCCGCGCCCATCATACGACTATGGCGGCCTCACTGGCGCCAACCGCAGCCATGAGGGCAACGCTGGCGCGCTCGGCATGGGCCAGAAGGTCGCGACGGGGCTGACAACGTTCAACTCGTTCTGGGTGTACTGCACGCCGCTCCTCGGCGCCTACCTCGCCGACGCGCACTGGGGCCGATTCAAGACAATCTGCATCGCCGTCGCCATCGCGTCAATCGGACACATCATGCTCATCATCAACGGCATTCCCCATGTCATGGATAACCCGGACGGCGCACTGGCCTGCTTTGTCATCAGCGTCATCGTCATGGGCTTCGGCACCGGCTTCTTCAAGTCCAACGTCGCCCCTCTCATCGCCGAGCAGGTCGCCGGGCAGAAGCAGATCGTGCGCGTCACCAATTCCGGCGAGCGCGTCATCGTCGACCCCACGCTCACCATTTCGCGGCTATTTATGTACTTTTACCTTGCCATCAACGTGAGTGGACAGGAGACCCGACAGGCCAGAACACGCACTAACCCCTATTTCCGCCCTTTGCTTTTCGTCTTGCAGATTGGCGCCGTCCTGGGCCAGGTCGGCATGTCGTTCAGTGCCAAATACGTTGGCTACTGGCTTGCCTTCACGCTGCCGACGGTTGTCTTCTTGCTGTGCATCCCCGTGCTATACTTTGGGCGGAACCGCTATGTGCGCTCGCCACCCTCGGGTTCAGTGCTGGCGAACGCGCTGCGCCTACTGCGCTTCGCGATACGCCGTCGCGGCTGGAGTTTCAACCCCCGCGCCGACGACTTCTGGACCAACGTCTTACCAAGCAGCTTTGCCGCCGAGGACAGACCTAAGTGGATGACCTTCGACGACCAGTGGGTCATGGAGGTCCGCCGTGGCTTCAAGGCGTGCGCCGTCTTTGGCCTTTACCCGCTCTACTGGCTCTGCTACAACCAGATCAACAGTGCGTCGCAAAGCATGATGCGGAATGCTCTACGGTCGAGTGTACTGTCGCTGATTCTTCTCCCTTTATTCTGTATCATGTTCTTCCGTGCAGACAACCTTACCAGTCAAGCTGGCGTGATGGTCAAGAATGGCGTGCCCAATGAGATCACCGCGCAACTCGATCCGCTCTTCATCATTGTTCTCGTTCCCTTCCTTGACTGGATCGTCTACCCGCTCCTGCGCCGCTTCGGCTTTAACTTCAGCCCGCTCAAGCGCGTAAGTAGCGTGCGCGGCGTGTCTTTTGATTGTAGCGCATGTGTGCTCATCCCGCCTCCTTTTGCTTGCCGCACTCTCATAGATCTGCGCCGGTTTCTTCTGCGCCTCATTCGCGATGGTCTGGGCTGCCGTCGTGCAGGTGAGTAGTCCCGATCGTGTCTGGTCGTACAGGATGCGTGCTGATCGGCCTGTTGCACGCTTGCAGCACTACATCTACGTCAAGAGCCCCTGCGGCACGGACACGTCAGGAAACCTCCCTGGCACGAGCATCCAGTGCCCCCCGGCGCCGATGAGCATGTGGATCCAGTCGGGCTGCTACGCGCTTATCGCGTTGTCGGAGATCTTTACATCGATTACCGGTCTCGAGTACGCGTTCACCAAGGCACCCGGCAACATGAAGTCGCTCGTCATGTCGCTGTACCTGTTTCAGACGGCACTCGCCAACGCGCTCGGTTTTGCGTTCGTCGAGCTCGCCGGTGACCCGAACCTGGTGATCAACTACGGCGTCTTTGCCGGCCTGGCTTTCGTCGGGGGCTGCCTTTTCTGGTTCTTCTTCCACAATCTCGATAAGGAGGAAGACGCTCTGAACAACCTTGACGAAGGAGTGTACGGCAAGCAGGACGCTGTCGGCAATGCTACAGCCGCGACCAACTCGTTCGACGAGAAGTATGGTTAATTACTTGAAAAAATAGGGAACATGCGAAGTAGGGCCCGCTCGCCCTTTCTTTTTCCTTCTGTCGAGCAAGCTTCTTTTATAGACCAAATCGCTTCTTGGGAAGGGTTCAAGTGGGAAGGAGGTATTGCATCCACTTCTTGTCATCTTTGCTTTCTCATGCATACCGTGCATCAATCACCCTGCTCTTGTTTTGCTACCCTGCGATGGACGCCCAGTTCGCGCGCTGTCACCGTTACCCCCTTTTCTTGCCATTGCCCCCCTTTCTGTATTGTCATGCGCTCGTATGTACTGTCACCCTCACCTTGCATATGGCATCCTCGATGATTGGCTGTCTTTTTCCTCTGGCATGCACCTTGCACATTTCAAAGCCTTTTGGCGCTATTGGCCATGATGTCCACCAGACAGCGCTTTGTTTCTCGCCTTCAGTCTGGAGATCCACCAAATCACTTGTTAGCAGCGCACGGCGGACCCACGGAGAGATTCTGGGTGTTCTGTTAGGAAGCATTTTTTATACTGGGAATTGGCTTCAACAGTCAAGATAAACTTCTTGACGGTCCAAAAGTCTCTCTTGGGGAGAAAGAGGGCGACTCCCTTCTTCGGCTGGTACTCTGCTTCTAACGTGGTCCATAGCTCTTTAGCTGCCTTCACCATGCGGATTGAGCCGGCGATCTTGTCATCAATGCCAAGCGTCAGTGTCGCCAAGGCCTCCTCCTGTCTGCACCCATATTCAGTGACGGCGCCGTCTTCGATCAGGGGCTTACTGACCATCCCGGTCACGTAGCCCCACTGGCCGGTCGTAATCAGAATTCGGACTTTGAAAGCCCACAAGTCGCGATTACCGCCGTACAGTTTCTCGATGCTGGCCGTGGCCCATGGCGAAGTCGCATTTGCTGACATCTTGGTCCTTTGCGTCAAGTCTCCTGAGTGTTTTCTTCAGGCTAATGGGTTGGACACATAACCTCATGTAAAGGGGCGCCGGTGGATCAAGGTAAGATGACCACCCATTTTTACTTTCTCTACGTTACACGGACTCAGGGGGCGCTGTGCGCAGCTCCTTATATATCGTCGGGGTGCTAGATTTCATGCGCAGCCACTGCAGCTTCACTCTGCTTTGGAGCCTTTCATGAAGTTCGATAGTGTGCCATGGGCTGTGCCGCTTCGCTGCGCTTCGCCCCATCGCGTCCGCGCTGCCGACGCTACTGCGTCATGTGCAGGTACCTTCAAGAGTAAGCTTGTCCCATATAGAACTCTTGCCGAGGCTGGGCCTCTGCCGACGTTCGAATATGAAGCATTACTTGTTGAGGCTGTTGATGGGTTTAGAAACAAAGACGAGATCTTACATGTTGATGGGGTATCTTACTGCGTCGTCGGAACCCTCGTCTCAAGGGTTAAAATTGCAAAACTCGGTCGTCCCGACTGCACAGGTCTGAGTGCTTTTATATGTCCAAGTTAATTGGCACTGAGAGCAGATCAGCGTCCACGATAAATGCGGCTAATTCTCACTGGGGATCACCTAACCATGCAACCTCTTCAACGTGAACTTCGTTGAACCTCAAGAGATCTTTGAGGTTGCGCCAACGGTAGGAAGCGAATGGATGCCAGCGATGGAATAACCCTACTTGTGCCTTGGCGCAGTCGTACGGTGGATTCAACTCACCCAAGTTACTAAGGAAGAATACCGTGATTTCCCCAAAGACACGCCAAAAGTCACGGTGAGGACAGCTCGAATTTGGCATTTAAAGCCGCTTTTCCGGTAGTCCGGAACTCGGAATGTGTATTTTGCCAAAAGTCACGATCTCCAAACTTTAAAGGACGCTTTGCTGTGCTTCCAACGTGCCCAGTTCGCCTCGTTCGCTGTACATACGAGTATATGCATATGGCCAGGATAGAGCCTGCAGGCAGGTAGCAGCAGCAGCGTATTCCCGCGTTGTGCTTGTAGCTACCTTCCCACGGCGTGCGTTTGTACGTCTTGACGTGGTGCATAGACCCATCCCCTTGCTTCCGAGCCTGATCCGGTTGCAGAGTCGAGCCAATCAAGTGATCACCATGCCGCCTGCCAGCGCTCCTTCAGCAGCCGCTGCGTCAGCTGCTCCCTTGCCGTTCACGCCCATCATTTTCTGCGGGCCCGGTGCAAATCTGTACCCGCTCTGCGACCCGCAGCAGGCGCTCACGCAAGTACATGCGTCCTCCTCTTCTTCGCCCTCAGCAGCGGAAGCAGCAGGGATCAAGGCGTTGCTACCGATCGCGAACCGGCCGCTGCTGGCGTACCCGCTACAGCTGCTGTGCACGGCTGGCATAGACCATGCGATCGTCGTTGCCGCGCGCGAGTCACAAGCGGCTATCGTTGCGACACTGAGGACGTGTTCGCTGCAGCTGCCTTCGCACCCGCAGCAATCGCATCACCAACATGGTAATGCGAGCGGAAGAGTCAATATCGTCGTGCGCGAGTGGAGTGCTTTGCAATCTACATCGTCTAGCACAGGCTTGTCAACAGCAAACGCAGACGCATCTGCCTTTCGCGTGGAACTCTTCCCGCTCGGGCCACACGACCACGGCGGCGGTGCTGCTGGGCCTTCCGCCTCTGAAGGCGACGGCACATCGACAGCGGCGGCAGCAGCAGCTGGAGGAGCAGCTAGAGGAATGAAAAGCGCGGGAGGGCGAGGGGCTGAAAACGAAGCGTCCGCTTTTGGGAGCGGTCCGGGCTCGCGCATGGGTACCGCACAGCTCTTGCTATGGCTCTGGCAGCTTGGGAGAGTACAGGTGCGTCACCTGACGGAAAAATCTTTCTCGGTCGCCTTCTGCCAAATGTGCTGACCATTGAGCACGTCCCCGCTGCCAACAGTCTAACCCGCTGATCCTGCCGTGTGACTTGGTCAGCCCAGCCTTCCCGCTCGCTGCGCTACTCACCGCGCACCTGCAGGCCAGCTTCCCGCACGCCTCCCCACCGGCGATCACCGCTCTGCTGTACGAGCGCGGTGCAGGCGAAGGGACCGGCCGCGAGCGCGAGAAAGAGGCGCCGCCTCGCGCGCTCTTTGCGTACGCCAGCACCGAATTGATACCATCAGGTGGGGTTGGAGGCGCTGCCACGCAGGTGCAATGGCCGTCAGGTAGTAGCAGCACTGGCGGCAGTGCGGCGACGCCCCTCCCGCACTCTTTACACTCGCTGCTCCTGCATCGCGATGAGGAGACGTTCTCATCCGACGATGACGATATGGACGTGCGCATGTCACTGCTCTGGTCGCACCCACGCACGACGCTTGCGACGCACCTGCTCGACGCTCACGCGTACGTCCTCAGCATGCCGCTGCTCGCGCCGCTCTTGCAGCGCTGGTCGCTCCGCCTCACGAGTCTCCGCGAGCATGTCCTGCCCACCGCGGCCAAATGTAGCTGGCAGAATGGCCTGCTCGAGAAGATCGGCTGGACGGCCCCCGGTGCCGAGGCGGCGGGGGCGGCCAGCGCTGAAGGAAGCGTGGCATACGCCTCAGCCAACGTAAGCGGCAGACAAGGGGGTACTGATGGGGCGCGGCAGCATACACGCCCCGACGCCGATGCAGACGCAGACGCAGAGGACCAAGCCGGAAGCAGTATGCTCGCCGCGTTCCTCAAAAGCACCAACACGCGCAATCTACCAGTGCCTCCCCCCTACCTCACGCCGCAGACGCAGGATGGCGACAAGAATCAGCCTGTCGAGGGAGCAGGGAAGGTGAACCCGGTCCGCTGCGTAGCGCTAATCGCACGCTTGCGGCCCCGTGGCGCATCTCACGCCGGCACTGCCGATGCCCCTGCTGGGTCCGGCGCCACCAACTCCGCTGACAAGCAGAAGGGCGCGGATGCAGCAGCGGCGGCAAGAGCAGAGCAGCATGACGAGGCAGCAGGCGGCCGCTTCATTGCGCGCGCGAACACGCTTCCGACGTACATTGAAAGCAATCGATACGTGCTCAAACTTCTCGCCGCTGCCTCTGCCGCGGGAAATTCAAGTGCAAGCGGGAGTGCAGGTGTGCCGCCTTTGCCTGCTGTCTCTGCGTCTGCGCCTGTGTCTGCCAAGGCTGGCTCATACGAGGCAGGCGGAAATAACAACACGTCATCCACTGGAGCCCCACCCGCGGCCGTGCCGTCATCAACAATGTCACTCCCAGCCACAGCAGCAATAACCTCAATGACAGCAACAGCGTCGAGCACAGCTGCCAGTGCGCAAATCTCCGCGGACAGCCTGATCGGCGCTCAAACGCGCCTAGGCGAACGAACCACGGTAAAAAAGAGCGTGATCGGGCGCTCGTGCTGGATTGGGCGCGCGTGCCGGCTGCAGGGCTGTGTCATCATGGACGGCTGCTTCGTCGGCGAGGGCGCCAAGCTGGAAAACACGCTCCTGGCGCCGGGGAGTAAAGTCGGTGAGCGCGTCACACTTAAGGACTGCGATGTCGGACCAGGCTGCCGTGTCCCCGCTGATACGAGCAGCAAGAATGAGAAGTTTGTGTGCGAATCTGACGATGAGAACGGCGAGGATGAAGAGGATGGCCAGGGGAGTGAAGATGATGACGATGAGGGGCAATGACAGGAGGGACTCACGCCTCTTGGTCACAGTGTAATGCGAGTCATAATCATGATCCCCCGTCTGTTATGAAAATCCAACCGAGGGGAGGCAATCTAAGCTATGACAGGCGATCTCACGCTTTCGACTTTCATTTACGCGCGGGAGCCCGTTAAATCTAAAGCTAGACCGCCTGCGATAAGGGAAGGAGAGGATTGACGTCCTGGCGAAAACCCACCTTTCACTACGAGTTCTCAAGGTGATAGGCCACCAACCAGACAGAAAGGTCTTCCGCCGATCTCATATTCCTCGTCCTGAGTCATTTCTGGATCTGGTAGGGTCGTTTTCGTTGCATGCGAGACAAGTATGAACATAAGATGCCAGCCAGCGAACCAGTTGGCAAACCAATAAGCGTGCTCCCTCCAGCCAGCTCCTGCCCGCTCTGCGAACGTGTCAGGTACACATGATGCAGCCCTGTGAGTTGGGTGCGAATGGTGAGCATCGACGCCTTCCCGCACGGATCGAGGAGGGGGGGGGGGAGCTGCACGCGCTTTCTCCGCGGGTCTACCAGCGCCGCCCAAGGCATCGAAAATGAGACTAACGACGAGGCGCGCGAGCCGTAAAGCCTCACAGGGAGCTGTGCTGCGCCCGGCTCCGGCTGCAGCCCCTAATAGTGAGCCTGGGAAGTAATGATGTTGGTGCAGTTGGTCATGATGCTGCTGCTGCTCGGCAAATCGGTGGCCGGTCCGGGTTTTCAGGATCTCGCCCGACGCTGCTGCCCGACATGGTGCGTTGGCGGGGCAATGGCAAGGCGGCTATGCTTGCGGTCAACAGGTGACACTGTAGCTGCAATGCGGGGTATGCGAGTAGGTCCGTCCATTACTCAGTGCTATGCGTCGAATGTGTACTGGCTGCTATCCATTACAATGATTGCTCCGGATTACTGCATCTATCTATGCATATGACCCAAATCCATATGATCGCTTCGTCCACGAAATGCTGAGGTCTGCAGTCAAGTCCCGCATTCCGTATTCCGCATTCCAGGACCCAACTTCCGACTAGCCCATTGTCGTGCACAACCCTAAACACTCGCCTCTCCGAAAGCAGGCTCACCGCGCACTCTACAGCCATGACCCCACCACCGCTCTGAACGACTCAGCACCGTTTTGCAGAATCATTCACTCTACGAGGGACCTTGATGCGATAGGCAGCTGCGAAATGCCCTCAAGCCTCGCTAGCCTTGGTGGCTTGGCGCTCGTCTGCGAATGCGAATGCGGAGAGGCTCAGCCCCTCTAGTGAAACAGGAGGAAAGCATTGCAAGATGGAAGGCTCAAACGAGCGAGCAGACTGCCCTGACGGTTGCTAAGCTTGATCGCTTAATGCACCCATCTATCCATCCATCCATCGCCTTGTATATTCTCCGTCCCACAAGCGTCATTCAAAGCCTGACTCGATGAGGCGAGCCTTTCTTTCCTGCCCCAGTCTTGACATCATCCCATACTCAAAAAGCTACCGTACCTCGCAATGCACTTCGGGCGTTGCACTGCGCCTGATCGTTTTCAGGGTCTGATGAACAGTGTGCCGGCAGATGCGCTTGCTGGATTGTTACTGCGTTGTCTATCTGGACGACAATGTAATGTACAATGCTTCCTGCCAATTGCATGTTGATGTGCGTGATATACTACAGCGTTTGCGAGGTGCTCAACCCTGCTGTGTGCCTCACAAGTGCTCGATCTTGCGACATTGGATCGAGTTCCTTAGGCATCGAGTGGGGGCGGACGGCGTGCGAATCGCGAACCTCACTTCTTGCCCTTTCAAGCGGATCGAAAGCGTGGCCAGGACACGACATGCGGCCTTGCCATGCTCACTTGGCGCCTTTGAACTTCCTCTCCTTGCGCTTTTTGCCAAGGATCCGTCCGAGCGAGGAGGAAGAGCCGGCGGCGGCAGCATGCTTTTGGGTGCTCGTTTTACCCTTCTCCTCCTTGATCCTTCCGTCAGCCTTCTTCCTTAGGTGCTTCACGTCAGCGAATGAGCCGGAGGATGACGTCGTCTTCTTGTTCCAGTTCTCGCGTCGCTTGCCGTCGCTCTTGCTCGTCGAGGGGCCCCGGTGGGTTGCTGCTTCGTCTTCCTCCTGGTCAGCATCACCGTCCTGGGTAGCGCAGGGAATGAGGGGAAGGGAAGAAGGGGACAAGTTGAAGTCAGCACATCACAGTCGATGCAAATGTCCCTCCGCATACCTGAACACCTACCCTCTCCTTGCGCTTGGAGGCTGCACTCTTCTGGTGGTCCGCGCGTTCCTGACGTTTGCGCGTGATGGTGACGTTCTCGATGGAGAATTCGATCATGATGAGCCCACCACGTTCACCCTTGTCCAAGCCTTTGTTGCCTGTCTCTTTGATGTCGGCGATGCGCTTTAGTAACCGCTTGAGCCGTGACTCATTGTCTTCCTTGGCACTGAGGCCTGCGGGAGCAGCAGCACCTTTGCCACTTTCCTTCTTCTCTGCGCCGCTAGCAATGTCTTTGCGGAGGACCTTGACGGCACCTTCCAGTTCTTGCAGGTGCCACTCGACGAAGAGCTTCGTGACGTCTTTATTGGCATTGGCCCACCTCACGACCTTGAGTGCGTCCTTGAACGAGCGCATCTCCAAGAAGCCATATCCCCTGCTTCTGCCGACGCTGCCGAGGATGGGGTCCAGGCGGTCCGTCTGTCTAACAATTTTGCTCTGCACCACCGCCGTTGGGCGCTCCTTGATGAACTTGTTGCGCTTGCTCTCGCTGCCGTGTTCCAGCGCGGCGCTAAGTGTCAAGTCCACTTGCTCCTCCCGACTCAAGTCCTCGCGCTCGCCCGCCTTGGCTTCACGCCCGAATTCCTTGACGCTGTGCAGCGCCAGCTTCTTCAGAACCTTGTCTGTCACGAACAACGGCAGGTTGCGCACGCTCAGCCGGGTCTTGCTCACGAACAGCGCTGCGTTCGTCTCGAGCTGCTTGCGCCGCACTGTGAAGCTTTGCAGGCGCTTGTCGATCTCCGCCGTGCCTTTGGTTGCACCCGCGCCTTCACTCGAGCCCCCAAGCCGGCCGGCAAGCGGCGAGTTAGGGAACGGCACACCCTCGCGCAGCAGCCATGTGTTGCGCTTGTCCCCCTTCTGGCGCGCTGCGATCGCACTCGCCTCGCGCGCCTGTGCGTCTTCGCGCTTCAGTGCAGGCGCAATCGACAACAGACGGCCATGAAGCGACAGGCTCGCAGCCAGCGGCGCCGACACGTCTGCTGTCAACAGCGACGAGTAATGATTCGTCGCGGGCGTGGCGCCGGACGAGGCTGCTGTCATGCTAAAAGGGTTGGCCGTCACTGCCGTCTTCATGCCGACGGCATTGGCGCCGGTCATGCTTGAGGCGCCGCTCTCGCGCTGCACGAGCTCAGCTTGATCCAGCACCTTGTCGGCACTGTCCTTGCTCCAAAAGCACACGAAACCGTTACCCTTGGACTTGCCTGTTGCCTTGTCCATTGTGATGCGCGCATAGCGCAGGCTACCGAACGCACGGAAAAGATCGCGGAGCTCCACTTCAGAGGCGGTGAACGGGAGGTTGCGGATGAAGAGGGTTGTGCCTTCTTCAGGTTGAGGAAGCGTAGTTAGTTGGCCTTCTTCCACTTTGTCGCCATCATCTCCGTCATTTACGGCCATGGGTTCGAGATCACTGTCCTCCTCTCCCGCTTCCTCCTTTGTGCCAGCCTCGGCCTCGGGCTCGGCCTCATTTGCGCTGTCCTCTCCCTCTTCTTGCTTCTTCTGCCACTCGTCCTTCGCAAGCGCCCAGTCGACAGCGACGACTCTGGCGGGCTGCGCCAGACGCTTGACACGGTCCCAGACGACCTTGATCTGGCGCCTGTCGCGCGAGTGCACCGCGCTCTTATACGCCAGGCGCTCCGCCGCGCCGTGTTGGATGGACATGCCATTCACACTCGTGAGCGCGGTCGACGCATCCGAGTACGACACGAACCAGACGAAGGCGAAGCCACGACCGCGCGTGGGAGTGTCACTGGCTGTTGCGCAGTCTTTGATTTCCTCCTTCTCGCCTTGTGCCTCTGGCGAAGCATCACTGTTGTCATCTTGACCCTCCTCTGACTCCTCATCATCATTCTCGTCGTCGCCTTCGTCATCACTACCCTGATCATTGCCTGCCGTATCCTCGTCACCTGATTCTGCATGGGCTTTCGCATCTCCGGTATTACCTTCATCTTCGTTGTCCTTGACCGCGATCTCGACCTCGTCATCATCGCTTGCTTCATCATCTTCTTGCTCTTCCTCCTCCGCATCCTCCTGACGCTTTGCCTTGCTCTTTCGGCGTCTATCGATCGCTGGTGCTGCCGTCTGGGGGATATCTACCTTGTACAGCGGACCGAAGGGCAGGAAGATGGCACGCAGGTCATCAGGTGTCACCTGTATTCGTCACAGGTAAGAGGAGTTTCAGCCATTGAACACTTTTAGGTGAACCTCCACTTCCTATTGCTTCTGGCACTCACGTCGAACGGCAAATTGCGTACGATCAGTCTGCTCTTCTTCTCGATCTTGCCAGTAGCAACTGCGCCGCCTCCGGCTCTAGCCAGTGCGAGCCGGCCATCGACCTCGGCGCTCAGCTTCCATGGCGGTGGCGCCACTGTCACATGCGCGGCGTTCCTTACCGCATGGTTTCCGGCGCTGCTGACGACGACCTTTGCACCTTTGGTACCGACCTTGCTCAGAACGCCGCGCACGATGGCCGGCGCGCGGCTCTCGCGCTCGATCGCGGCGATCGTCTCTTGCCTGCGCTGTAACGTCGCGGGGTTCGTCAGCGATGACTCCAACCGCCTCAGCCCGTCCCACGTGCGCTTGAGGTCCGCTTTCAGCACGGCTGCTTTGAACGTGCGGTTATGCAGGTTCGGCAGAGCGCTTGCTGCGTGATTGGGTGTACGGAAAATGACGTAGGCCGTGTCCGTATCCATATCAGACGCAGTTGTACCACTGCCCTTCTTGCCCTTGCCCTTTCCGTTGTCGTTGCTGTCCCCTGACGCGCCGCCTGCCTCGGAGGGTACGGGGTAGACGACCGACTCGACCTGTCCAATCTTGCGCACGCGCTTGTAGAGCGACTTTTGATCGGCTGCTGGCTTGCAGGCGCTAAGGCCTCGCAGGACAAGTGTGCGGTTTGCGTTCGGGTCGCGGCCGTCTGCTTTCTTTTCACCGCCAGCGCTTGGGTCTGCCGCCGTCGCAGAGGGTACGGCGCTCGGACGGGGTCGCTTGGCTGGTCGCTGTTGCTGCTTGGATTGTGTATGTGCTGGCACTTTGGAATCTTGCGGTTCGACGCTGGCGGTCTCTTCAGCTGCAAGCTGCTGCTCTGATTGCGGTGCAGCCGCGCCGTCTCTCTTCCTCTTCTCGCTCCTCTCCTTGAGCGTCGCTCTGTTCCTAGCCCACTCGACCCTAATGGCCCTAGAGCCGTCCATGACTCCTTCCTTTCGGCCGTCCATTTCTGACAAGGCGCGCTCTGCATCCTCCTTGACGGCATACTGCACGTATCCGACACCCTTGGACCGCTTGGACTGCGGCTCGGTAACAATAAAGCATTTTCGCAACGGGCCAATGTCGCTGAACAAGGTACTCAGATCTGTCGAAGTTGCTGTGAAGGGCAAGCCAGAGATGAAGAGGGTCGTATTGTTCGAGCCGAACGTGCCCGCATTCTTGCTGGCTGGAGAAGATGCAACCGCCTCGACCTCCGACGGCTGCTGCTCAAAGTAGCGTGGTGACTTTGCGGTGGCCGCCATGTCGGCTAGGCAAAGAAGGCCCCTTTCGATGCGAAGCCGAAACAAATACGTGCCTGTTTCCAAGCCTTTGCAATGAAATGAAATGAAATGCAATGCAATTCAATGCTCTGCTTGCTGCTGCGGCTGATGGTCTCCAAGTACCCCAAGAACCTTTCGCTGAACCACCACGCATTTGGCGAGCACAAATGCAACATGTCCTTTTTGCTGCCTGTTCTAAAAGTGGAGAGGGCAATATCAAAAAAATTGTTGGATGTTTACCTAAGCATTGTCCTGTCCTTGTTTTCGGTGCAATGCCCCTGTAAACAACCCTAACACCAGAAGTGTCACGTTTCTGACTTTCGTGGCTGATATGCATTCACACACACATAGGAGCCCACTCTCCTCCATATCAAGAACAGATGCCCTATGAGACTACCGGGTATCCGCATACTGCATCCTGTACATACCACTACACCGCGCTGTTCATGTCACGCTCTCATTGTTGAACGACCCAAAGGCCGAAGCACACTGAAAGTCTGAGAGCGACGGAGACGCAGTTGTAGACGGGCGGTGTAACGCACTTGGTGCGCGTTGTTCGAGTCTCCACTATCCGCGAGCCGGCATAGCAAGCCAACCCCCCTGCCGACATCGCCCTCAGTGGCAGGATTCCCAGCTATCTTCGCTTTGACACTCAAGCCTACGCGTGCAGTGAAGAGCAAAGCTGTGGAAGGCTGAGAAAGGATATGTTAATAGGCGATTCGACGGACTGAGGCTTTAAGACCGTTCAACTAGAGATCTCGCCATTGGCTCTCGCTCAGCTTCGGATAGATACGGCCACAGCTTTGACGACGCTCTCAGCGGTCATGTCCAGCGCACTGGCAGCTGCAGGCACAGGTGGCGCCGGCTCAGCTGGTCATCAGCGGCCGCAGCTGCAGCCCCAGCAGCAGCCACTGCTGATCACCTACTCGGCTAGCGAAAAGCTGCTCCACAGTCCCTTTTGCGCTCACGTCCTCGACTCGATTCGGTCGCAGTTCCCGCTGAGGAACCTCCACTGGCGCCGACCCGCCGTCCTTTCCACGACACAAGCATTGCAAGATGCGACGTCGACAAGCTCCGCCGCAGCACTACCATCGCCGCCGCGGACGATTCCCAGCCTGGACATTCAGCTGGTCGAGCTTAACAAGCAGTTGATGTCGGCACAGGCTCAGGCCAACGCTTTCATCCCGCCCAGCTCCATGCTCGATCGGCCGTTCCTTCACCTCTACCTGTTAGTATGTGATGTGAGTGTCACGCAGTGCTGCATTCCTTCAATAGCGTCATGAACACGCTTTGCTGACTGCATGCCGTAATGGGCCATGCAATGTCAGGACGTGGACCACTACCGCACAATCGTCAAGGAAGACATCAAACGATGGCTGCAGACGCTCCGATCCTCCAAAGGCTTAGAGATGGCACCTCAACAGATCCGCAATGGTGGATTGAAGATCGACTTGCTCTCCAAATCCTCCGGCGCATCGGGGGAAGCGCGTCCACCGGTGCCTACCAAGGATGATGTGGACGATGTAGCATCTTTAGATGACATTGAGCCAGAATTCCTCATTCTCCTCATTTCTCCACAGGATGCAGCAGGGAGCGGCGCTAGCGCCGCGACCGAGACGGTTATGTCCACTCACTCACTCTCGCTTGGCGAGGCGCCCTCTTCCGGCTCGATCTCACCGGGCGGCACATCCTCTTCGTCTAAAGTCGGACGCTTCTACTCCTCCTTGTCCAAGAGCATGGCCAGTGTTGTCGACAAGCTCCGACAGGACTTCAACATGCCCCCAACACCCGGCACGGTGTCCGCATCGAACGTCAGCGCAGGGCGGCGCGACCGCATCGTGCACCTCACGCGATTGCCACCCCTGCTGCCACCAAGCATCGCCTCGTACGCTCAGCAGCAGCAGCAGCAGCAGCAGGCAGAGCCACAGCAAATGGCTGGTGCGCGGCCGCGGCACTCGGTCGATCCGACAATGTTCGCCGACCTGCTCAACCGCATCAAGGGCTCCGTCGGCGCCACGCTCGACACATTCGTGCGCAGACAGACGGCCGAGATCGCGCGTGCTGAGAGCACCAAAGCCCGTTTACTCGCCAGCACCGTTCTCGCTAGCAACGGCGCCAACGCGGGCGGAGCAGGCGAGAATGGGAATGAAAAGAGCAAAGGCCAGATTGGCGGCGAAGCAGCCGGTGGTGGCGTTGGCGTGTCAGCTGCGTTGGGCATGTGGGATTTCTGTGCGTGGGCGAGCGCCAGGGAGTTCCTCGCGCGTAGCTTTGAAGGTCTGCAACTGCTGGAAGATGCTTGGAGCCAGTATGCTTATGTCGACAAAGAGATTGTCAGCAGTGTCCAAGGTGAGTGCCTTCAGAGTGATGTCAGTGAGAGCAGCCTTGCTGACTTGTTGACTGCTGCATTATTCCCTCGACAGAGAGATCGCACCCGTATTTCCAGCATCTCGGCGGTTTGTCCGCAGGAGACGACTCTTCCTCTGTCCTTGACGCCAGCCGCAAGCCGTACCGCGAGCTGCTACAGCGCGGCGAGATATCTCTGTTCGACTGCCGCTGCTACATCTTTGCGCGTCAGGCATCCCTCCTGTCGCGCATGTCGACCGCTGCGCCGGTCGCACATGTAGCGCTCAGTGATGCAAGTGTGCCGCACGGCTTGACGGGCGTCATGCGCCAGGCGGCAGCCTTCTTGCTTGGCCTCGGGCGCATGCTGGCGTACAGGCAGAGTATGCCGTTCAACTACATTGACGCATGGGTCTACACGAATGCCCTGCTGGTCGTCGAGCAGTGTTCCCAATGGCTTGTCGAGCGGGGCGACGCAACGATGCGCTTGGGAGTAGCAGGCGCAGCATCAGGCGCAGTGGGAGGAGCCGCGCCCTCGCCCCTTGGCTCCATCAGCACCGGGTCCGTCGAAGCTGATTTGGCCGCTGCCACTGCGCGCGCCACATCATCCGTCCCTACGGACGCGCAGCTGAGCATCGCTTTCCACCTTGCCAAAGCCGAGCTGATCGGTATTGCGCGGCGGCAGCTCGACAAGCTTGGAATCGGGGCGTCGATGCTGCCGCGACAGCCACCGTTCCGCGACTCGCTGCCCGAGAACGAGGTGCGCCGCCAACCCTTGCCCGCACTGCCACCTGGCCTGAAGGACGATGAGGGCTGCGGAGTCGGCGTGTCCAACGTCGAGCTGCGCAAGGCGCTGGAGAGCGAGGGCATCTTTGACATGCAGTACACTGCGCTCGCTGAGCGCGAGATGACCGCGTGGATGACCGCGGGCAAGTCGAAGAACGTGATCCTTCTCCAAAGTATCCTCGGCCACCTCAACTTTGCGCGAGGGCGCTACGCGAACGCATACGAGACATTCACCGCCTTGCCGGACGCGTATGGCGAGGAGAATTGGAACTCGGTCGAAGAGGACCAGCTGGTCATGCTGCTCGAGAGCCACGAGAGGCTTGGAAAACTTCAGGACGAGCAGTGGGCCAAGTCTGCCGTCATGCTGCTTCGGGCCAAGGCGCTCGCAACGTCGCAACAGCAAGACCAACACACCCCCTTGCTTTTTACGCCGATTTCGCGCCAGGCGTTCCGCTGGGCATCAGAGGAGCACCTTTGGCAGAGCATCCGTCAGGCTGCAGAGCACTTTGCAGAAGAGCAACCTGTCACTGGATACCCGGGATTTGTCATCCGTCCCGTCAGCAGCCAGGCGGAGCAGATGCCAGATGAGGACGGCAGCACGCTGCAAGTGTCCATAGAGTCTCTTGTCACTGTGCCTGTCCTCGTGGACGATGTCCGATTGTGCCTGACCAGTGCCAAACGCGACCAGCTCTGGTTTTCCTCTGGCTCCATCATGCTCAACCCAGGTCGAAGCCGAATTGAGCTCTTTTGCCCCAGTCCGCCGCCAGGCCGCTACGTGATCGACGTGAGCCAGGTGCGCGTTGCCAAGCTGATCTTCCAAGAAGTCTTTGGTAAGGCGGCAATGTCCACACCCGTGCCAGGCATCTCAGGAGCCAGCAACCACGGCGCTGCGTACCTCGTGAACATACCAGAAGATGGGGACGCATTGTATGCGACGATCGCATTACCGCGCGAAGTAGACCTCGATCGACGGCGTTGCGCAGAGCTGACCATAGAGAGCGGGCGCAACCACGTGGAAACGGCCGACATCGGCTTGAGCCTCCTTGATGGGACGCCGCTCGCTGGGCTGCTTGAAGCGGAGCTTTCTGAGGGTCAAACGGCGCCGCTTCCGCTTTCGGTCGTGGAAGGACAGAACAAGGTTCAGGTGCACGGCATTGCGAAAGGATCTGCGGGTCGCATCCTCGTTCCCCTACATGAGGCTTCGCCTGATGGAGTTCTACGAATGACGATCACTATCGACTACATCACCCAGCAGCGACCCGAGATCACACGGCACTTTCGCCGGCGTGTCGACCTTCGCATCGCTCTACCGCTCGGCGTCAATGTGCAGGATTTCTTCCGTGGCAGCAGTCTTTTCTCAAAATTCTCTATCAGCTCTGGAGGCATCAGCACACTGCGCATTCAGAGTGCCGAGCTGGTGGGCTCGACAGATGGCTTCGATGCCGAAGCACCCACCGCCTCTGATCACTCAGTTGTGACCCCGCAGCAGCCGGCTGTGTTCATCTTCAAGATTTCGCGCTCTGCAGCCGCTTCTCCCGAGCCCGGTCAGGGTTTGCGTCTCATTCTGCGGTATCGCACGCTCGTGGAGGAGGCCCGAGGCATCGTCCTCTCGATTCTCGACTCTATCCTTAATGCGCAGTCAGACAAAATGGTGTCAACTCGTCGAAATTGTCTCACACGCGCGCTTGGCAGGCTCATCGAAGAGCGTCTTGATGTTGTGCGCTTCGCCGTCACTGGTGAGATTTTTGCCGACGACTTCAACGAGTACGCCTGGAACGTCACGTGCGGGCGCTGGGGCCTGGCAGAGGAGAGCGAGGAGCGACAGTCGATTATCGATGTTGTCAGGCAAACGCTTGCACGTGCTCTGGAGAATGTTCCGTTGAACTCTGGAGCAGAGCCAGCAGACCTTCCGTGGCGGACACTTTCAATTCCAGTCGATGTGCCGCAGATGAGCATCGTCAATTCGGTCCGCCTCCAGCTATCCGACGGGCCCATGCCGTTCATAGTGGGCCAGCCGCGCGACGCGACCCTCATCATCAAGACAACATTCAAATGGGGCGCACCGCCAGCACCGCCTACTGCGCTGGAGCCTCCTGCACCTTCGCTTGCTGCCGGCAGTGATAGCCTGCAACTTCCGGTAAACCCGTGCTCCTCGGAGTACGCCGAGAGCGAGGTAGAGCTCGACTTTGAAGACGCGCAATCTGAGATCACCGACGTGCCCGCTCGATCGCCACGGCACGAGAAGGCAGGTTGTTCCCCATTGCTGCCCACTCCATCGGTGGTGGAAGCGGAACAGGTGTCGTACGAGCTGGTGTACAACGTGCTCGGCAGCTACGACACGTGGCTCATCAGTGGAGAGCACCATGGCAAGCTCTCCGCTGACCTGTCGTCGCTTGATCAAACGCGCGAAGATCTTCCCGCGCAGGAGTTCAAGATTCAGCTCATCCCGCTGCGCCACGGCTCACTGGTGCTGCCGGCTGTTACCGTCAAGGCGCAAGCGATGAAGCTCAGCCTTCTGCCTGCCGCTGCTGCTCTAGGAGCAAAAGAAGAGAATGGACACACGCGTTGGGAAGCCCAGGGTCAAGGGCCAGCGGCGACGGTGCCTTCGTGCGAAACGTTCCAGGACAATGCGGCGGACCGCGTCGACGTTGTCCCGCGCAGGAGTCGCGCAACATATTGGGTCGACATGCCTACCGGTGCGCATTGGAACGCTCAGGGCGGTGCAAGGGTCATACCTGCTTAGCACGGGAGAGTGTTGTATTTCCTATTCATGTACTTATGTAAGGGCAGATCTTACATGATGGCAGGCATCTGTCCGCTCATTGGCGCCTTTTCCTGTTTGCCCGGGTACTCGCACCTTGCTCTTGAAGGCTGCTGCTGGAGCCTTTGAGACACTGCTGGTGCTGTCGCCCGTCCAATGGAGCATGGTCGCACGCCACGCGAAGGCAATAGCGACGACAAGGGTGGTTAGCGCTTTCGCGCCCGTGGGCGAGAGCATCGGTTGCGCCTTTCCAGCGTTGAGGAACTGCATAACGGGTACGTAGACTGGATGGGCGAGCGTGAAGGTCTGGTGGGCGATCGCGCCAAGAAGCGGTGCCCAGATGTCGACGCAGTCGATCAGCGTGCGTGCCCGCAAGAACGGAGGCACGCTTAGCGCCCAGCCATCCGGATTGAATACGCCAAGCATGCCCGCTAGTTGGCCGCCGCCGCTCGCGGAGATTGTTCCCAGCAGGAGGGCGAAGGTCCACGACTCCGTCAATGCAAACGCAGCGGCCGGGTTGGAGACAGCGCTGGACTTCGTGACGAGAGAGGGTAGGGAGAGCCCGACTACGATGGAATGTGCGCGTGTCGCACCGTCTAGAAGCGGTAGTGCGGTGTCGAGCATGGCGGCTGAGGGCGCTTTGATCATTGTAAGCAGACAGCCGATCAAGAGATGGACACCAAGATAATTGAGCAGCGGGTAGATGGAAAGCAGTTGGGGTGGCGTGGCGTGGACAAGGTAGTAGACGATAAAGCTTCCTCCCCAGGCCTGCCGTAGCAAATGAGGCATCAGTTTCTGATTCTTCTGAAGGGCTATTTGGGATGGCCATTCGACGTACCATGATGAGGAACCCGCCAAGGTCCTGCAGCAGCCCCATTTTTGGCGCCTCTTTGCCTCCATTCGCAAGCGAGTACCGCTTACGCGCCCCTGCGACGATGCCGCGGAAGGCCAGGCTGACGCGAGCAGCGTGCAAGCATGGCAACAGCGGGAAAGGGATAAGGGTCGGGTGCAGCTGCGTGGTGAGAAGGTAGGTGTTGAGCGAGGCAATCGGGGCGAGGATGTGCGCTATCATCTTGTGTAGGCGAGATGCACGAGCTTGACTTCAGTTTTTGCAGGGGGCAAAGATTGGGACGACGATGTCACCGCAAGGGTTTTATGGGCGGTGTTATTCAATGATCAAGGGGAAAAGGCTGCAGCTATCGTACGAGAGCGACGCATCGGATGTCGCGGAGAGGAGCGACGTGACAGCCATCGGCGTCTTTTCTCCAGCAAAAGGTCGCCGATAGAAAAGTCTGGCACCTGCCACCCAACCCGGGTGACTTCCAATTTCCATCCCCTATCGACATCCCAGAGAAAAGAAGCAGCGCAGGTACTTGTGGTGCACAGAGGAGTTACGTGTCGGGAATTAGGGATGGGTCCCGTCACATTGTCAGCTATAAGGCATTGTTGGCTCGGGACTCCATAGCCAAAGGCTGGAAGTGGACATCGCGATGGTCAATAACAAGGGCACATGTCGGCATCCGCGGCGACTCACGCTATCCACCGATATGTGAACTCCTGCGGCCCAGGTGCCTCGACAAAACACTCACATCAACAAGCACCGAGTCAATGCTCACACCAAAATATCACTAGCCGCAGCTACGTAATGCCGCGTCGAGTCAACGGGTCTGAATAAATTAGCTGAAAGCGTTTTTTTTACACAAAACGCGTCGCTGACTGGCGGTTCAGTGCACAGGAGGAATAGATAGTCAATCGGGCCCGGCATGTCACCAATGATAGGAGTAAGGACGGGGCCCCATATTTCTAGATGCCGTCGCTGGCGCCTTTGCTTTTGCATTCGGGCTACCTGCTGGCGGCGCAGTTGCTTTGCTCGGCGACGGCGTGTTCCGACTCGCCCATGCAGCTGCTACTGCCGCCGGCTTTGGAGCAGCAGGAGTGGCATGGCCTGAAGCTGGCGCCGCGAGATGCTTTCCAAACCCAAGTGTGGGCGCAGGCAACGATTTCGCACCAGCGGGAGCAGCTTTGAAAACTGAACTGCCAAAGTACTTGGCCTTGAGCGCAAACAGCTCGCCGATCTCATGCTCCAGCGCCCTCTTGGTCTCGCGGATCCTGCCCACCTCTTCAAACATCCGCTGCACATCTCGTCCTAGCACCTTCTTTAGCTCTTCAGCATGCGATGCGACCTGCGCAGATCCAATTGTGCAGGGGGACGAACCGGGCGCCGTCAGCCATCCACCAGGAAACAAGACAACCCGCATGTAGCAACTCACGTGATGGTGCAGCATCTCGCTCGCAGCCGAGTTGACGGCAGCGACAAGCTTGACATGCTGCTCGCCTGACTTGCGCAGCAACTCGGCCGTCATGTCTTTGATTGCCTTGTCGGCCGTCGCCAGCGCGTCCGCCTCGCTCTGCTTGGCCGCGTTCAGCGACGCGACTAGCGCCTCGATGGCTGCGAAGCGACGAAGGATAGCAGATGCACGAAGCGTATCAGACGAAGGTCAGGCCCAAATGCATCGGACTCCGCGCTCACCGCTCTTGGGATCCATCTGCCGTGCTTTGTGAGCCTGCTCCGTCAGATTTCGGTCTTGGAAGTCGGCCAGCTGGTAGGGCGTACAGCGCGTTCAGTCTAGAAGTTGGGTATCATGAACATTTGCATTGATCCACTCACCTGGCTCACAACAGCATTGAGCAAAGCACGTTTCTCCTGTTCTCGTGTCTCCTGCGCCTGGCGCTGGACCGCAGCATATGCACTCGCTTTCTCCTCTCGTCGCCTCGCTTTCTCCTCCTTCTTCTTGACCATGTCGCTCATAATGGCTTCCAAAGCCGTGGCCATGGCGGCTAGTGAAGCCGCCGACTTCGCGTTCACGCCGCTATTAGCAGCTGTGTCTTTAGCCTCTGTCTCTCGCTTTGCCACAGCGGGCATTTTCGGGTCAGTGTGGGATTCACTGCTTTTCACATGCTTCGTGGCCGGACCCTTCGCTGTTTCGCACCCCTTTTCAGGACTGGTGCCTGCTTCGCTATCCTCAAGAGGCGCTTTGGAATCGCCTGTGCTGGTCGCAACTTCTTTCGAAATGGAAAGTTTTTGGCCAATAACCCGAGCTTGCGTCGGCTGCAACGCTCGATCCTTGCTATCTGGCTTGGCAGCACCCTCATTCTCTGTCACCGCAGCGGATGAGTGCTCTTGCCAGGGCGCATTCGTCCACTGTCCGCCATGGCCGAACATGAGCTTGGCAGACTCTGTACGCCCTGGAGGATTCTTCTTCTGCAGCTGATCGTCCTGATCGGCCTCTTCTTTGCCTTCTGTGAGGTCTTTCGTCTGTAGCAGCTTATTCGACCTGTCCATCTTGCGATCCTTGGACACCAGTGGTGCAGAGGTACCTTCTTTCAGCGCAGCGATGTCACGGTTCAGGCGTTCGATGCTGGCGCTGACATCCTGCCAGTTTTCCTCACGCTTGGCAAGGTCCTTATCAAGCCAGGCGTTCAGATCTGCCAGGTATCGACTGACATCCGGATGGCGCTGCTCTTGACGCTGAGAAACCTCATTCAGATTGGCCTTTTGAGGCATGGCGTGCATTGCACTTGGCGCCCAAGCGCCTGGAAAAGCCTCGTGCTCCGCTTGCGTGCGCACATGTTCCGCATCGGGTAGTTGACCGCCAAAGTGGGCGCGTTTCGCCTTCGGAAGGGAAGGAAGCTCCTTTTCTGCTGTGTAAAAGCCTGTCGCAGCGCTCTCAGGAAACTGAGGGTTAAGCGAAGAATTCAGCTGCCGGCGGCGCGCGCGCACCTCCGCCTCCATGTTGACGCTCGCGATACTTTCGGTGAGCGCTACGAACGCAGGACGCGGGGCTTGGGCCGTCTGTGGCTGGGGACATATTGGGACGTTCATGAGAGTTGTGCCTGTCTCAGGCTCGGGAAGTGGTCTTTTCTGAGGAGACATTTGAGGATTGAGCGTAACAGCCGAATGCCATTCCTTAGCTTCAATCTGACTCGCCGACTCTGACGGCGCCAGCTCGGAGAAGGATCGCCCGTGAGCCCAGAGCCTGCTCCTTGCGCTGCGAACGCTTCCAGCCTGTGATGGGGCCGATACGAAATCGTCGTGGTGGAAGAGGGACGATGCAATCCGTTTCAGCGCTGGAGATGCCGAGCGCTTCAGATTCGGAGGTATGGACTGGATGGAGTGATCCTCTTGGACGGATACCGGCGCAGTTGTGACGGGGCGTAGAAGAGGTTCTGAGATGGATGTCGGGAACTGCGAACCAGGTAGATCCGCGGCAGGCTGGAGCACATGTGATGCAGTCCGCATGCTCGCTTTCCTCTGTCGCAGAACACCACTAGGAACCCAACATGATCAGATGCCGACACAGTGATCCTGTCAAGAGAAGCCTACTCACTCAATCGCAGTGACCCAGCGAATACGATCCAGAGGTCCTGAAGCTGCGAGCATTTCCACTCCATCGGCAAAGACGACTTCGAATGGGTACGAGGTTTCTGCGCCCACGACCTCGGCACTTGCAAGCGAGCGCACATCCTTCGCGACGTGCAAATGTATGGCAACGTTCTCCCTTCCACCGCCGATCGGCAGCCAGCTGACCGCGATTGCCTCCTGCAGGAGACATACAGACGCAGGAACCCATCGCTTCATTTGACCATCAGGGTCTACTGTTGCCGTACTGTTCCGATCCAGAAATTTGAGACTTCCTGTCATCAGCGGGTTGGAAGCGGGTGTAGGCAGGAGAGCCAGTGCACCAGTATTATCCAGAGGCAGGTTGCCGTACTCTGTCCTTCGCAAGATGGAGACAGCAGAACCCGTAAACGATTTGCTGGCAGAAAGCGCGGAGCGGTTGTGACGACAGATTGAAACATCAGGCCTGCCCATGGCCATTGACCAAGGTTGAGCTTTGACGCGCGAGGGACTGCGTGACAGAAGGACGGATCGCGCTGAGCGTTGTGGTGAGGAAGGCAGTGCAGGAGAGGCGCGACCATTGTCAAAGAAGTCGATCAGCTCGCGCGTCTTGCCTGGTGAGGGCTGCAAGCTCGATGCGACGGCCGAACGCTGTGCTGCGGATACGGAGGAGGGAAATTCTTTCGCGCTCTTGGTTGGCGAAGGGGGGGCTGATGTGTAAGCTCGAAGCCCAGCTGGTGCATAATGGGCGTGTGCCGCCCGAAAAATGCTCGATATCGCGCTGCTTTCGGCGGGCGCAGCTGCCGATACGACAGAGTCGATTTCTTCGAGCGGCTGATTCTCATCCGTCTTGTGTTGATCCTCGCTACTCCATTCGGGCGACTGACTTTCGATGCTTGTGGCATTCGTGTACTGCGTGGCATGCCTCCTTGTTGACGGTCGCAATCGAGCAGCGAGTGGGTCATCTGGGCCATCGTCTTGCGAGCTCTCATTGCGAATTGCCAAGCCGTACATGCCCTTCGCACGTGGCCAATTCATCGGCAGGCCATGAGAGGACTTCATGCTGCTGCCAGCAGGGCTAGATGGTAATCCTGGAGTTGTGAGCGCTGTGACTTGGCCGGGAGAGGGTAGGTCTAACGCATTGGTGTCCATCTTCGCATTAAGCGCTAAATGCACGCGCGAGCGGCGGTACGCACGATTAGGGAAGAAGAAGCCCGAACCACTGCTAGCCCTAGGATGACATGCCCGTTGTCCAGATAGCTGCGTTGCAGGCTTCAGAGCTGGGGAGAACAGCGAGCTGGCGGACGAGCTGGTTGCATTAGAAGATGTTTCTGTGTCCCCAGAGCTTGTCGTGCCGCTAGCTGTTAACTGAGCGGAACATGGCGGTGCGCCGATGATTGCCGCTCTGGCGTGCTGATAAGTATGAACTTGCAAAGGTGACAAAGTACGCACAGCTGGGCGCGGGGTAGCATTGGCGGACGAGACTGGACGGCCGCTGGGCTGTGACTGTGGTGAGGCTACAAAATGCAATGGTGTAGCTGCGTCTATGCCAGAAATCTGATCGAGCATCGTCAGAACAGCCGTCTCCTCTTTGTTCATGAGGCCCGAAGATGATTCTTGCCTGATCTGTGAATCCGTGTTCAATAACCACTGTCATTGAGGATCGCCAGTCCTGCGGCAACCCATTCCCCAAGCAATTGACTCACCTGTGTCTCTACTTGAGCTTCAAGCTCATCCGGACCCAGCAGAGCTGTACTCAGCCTTGAAGCGTCTTCTTCGTCAATGTCCTTAGGGGGAACTTCTGGAGCCACGAGCGCAGGCTGCACGGCTGATGGAGCTTGTGCAAAGGCATCTTTGCCCGTAGAGAAGACCAGTGCAGATACAGGCCTCAAGTGCGGCGAGCGTACGTTGCCAATCTTCCTCTTCCCTTGTTGCTCACCGATTAAGCTGATAGTACTATAAGATGGGGAGGAGTCTGCACGGATCCGCTTGCCAATGGTCGACGGGACTGCAAGGTGTTGCTCATCCTGATGTGGCGCATTGCTGACGCCGAGCAGGGAGCTGACCCAGCGACGGCTACGGGCCCTGGCCACAGCTACCGTCGAGCTGGCGGAGACAGCACTTTGACGAGGAGACTGCGTTGTCCCAGTGCTGAAATCTTCGTGCGGGTGATGCTCAAGCTGTAACTGGGTGTGCAATTGTTTCGCTTGGGCTTGATCGAAAGACATGGACCAGGGTTCCCGTCGAAGGGACGGAAACGCAAGCATTTCTCTGGAAGACTGGTGCTCCCATGAACGTTGTCAATATTTTGAGATAACAGTGTGCCGTTCGATCTTATCATCGTCCAGAGCAGCTATGTGCCTGCACAGGGAGAAAGCCAGCTTTGTACCTCGTCTGCGGACGTTGAGCGACAATCCATGAAATGGCGTTGTGGGTGCCTTTCCCGCCTGCAAAGCTTGCGTTGTTCCTTGCGCGCATCCCTGGTTCACACGGCACATCGCTGCACGTGACTACATCAGGGTCACGTGACGTGACTTTTGACTCACTGCCGAAGCTCACGTTATTCGGCATGAGTCTTCTTGACGATGGTCACCTGCTCAAAGGCCCTAGATTCTCCAGAGCTTGAGTCTTGACGCGAAGAGCAGACCGCCAGAAATACATAAACGGTGAAAGATCGACATGCTGAATATAGCATCCCGACCGCTGTCTCGCCGCGGCGCCCAAGCCTTAGCATCAGCACAGGCCCCAAGCCGTGCCCCAGCCATTTGTAGGCGCTGCCTGCTGCACACCTCTTGCAGCTTCCCCTCATGGGGGCAGCGAACCGACGACGTCGTCGCCGTACCGCCCAGAAGCATAGCAGATGCAAGCCGCTCAAGAAATGGAAATAGGGATGTGTGGCTCCAAAGGCAGCAACAGAAGCGTTACTTCACTTTGCCGGACTTATCCAAACTGGCGAGCACATTGAATCCCGTTGGATCAGGTCGCGATGGCACGCCACGGAATGTACAAACGTTCAAGCAAAGTCGGGATATGCCGTGAGTAGTCGATATTCATGGTCTCGAACTGACGCTCCGCTCGCTGACTCAAAGCCTGTTCCTTCTCGAACGCAGCTACACCCCACAAGAGCTCTACGCAATCGTCGCCAACGTCGACTCGTACCATCTATTTTTACCATATTGCACGCACTCGCAAGTCGTTGGGCCAGATCCGAGTGTAGTAGTTGAAAATGACCATCAAGTCGTGCTGGCAGACCTCGGTATTGGCTTTGGCAGCTTTCAGGAAAAATATCGCAGCAGGGTGGAGTTGCACCAGGACAGGACTGTGATGGTGAGCGATGCATCATCGCATTTGCCTGCGTTCTCCTTAGTGTCTTGTCACTCATTCCTCGTCTCGATTTACCTGCAGGCATCGGCGCTTCCAGACTCAAACCTAATCTTTACGCAGCTCTCTACGACCTGGTCCTTTTCCCCTGCGCCCGCCGCCACGTCGGGGCGCGACCAAACACGCATCCACTTCCAGCTAGACTATGCCTTCAGCAACCCCATGTACGCGCTCGTCGCAGGGCAAGTATTCGAAAAAACCAGCCAAATGGTTATGCACGCTTTCGAAAAACGTGCAGCGGAGGTGTATGGCCTCCGAGTGCGCCAATCGGCTCCGCACTAGACTTGCCGCTGGCATGGATACCGCGGACCTCACAGGTTACAAGCTTGACGCGCTGATCAGCAGAGACAATCTTGTCTTAGTGTAGCCTACATTCTGTTCTATAGCATCATTGTGCGCTTCTTTGAAGCATCACATAGAGTGATAAATAGACAAGTAATTCCGAGTTAATGTAGCTTGCAAGCTTGAGTAGCGAGGACACTACAGTGCTCAGCAGTGCAACTACGAAAGGGCGGTGTAGTGAATCCACTATGCGAAACATTCAGTGTGACGCAGGCGAGCGAGCGCACCGGTACGCATCTCACGACGCCGCTGCTGCTGTCGAAGCCGCGCCTCAGCCTTACGCACTCAAGCTCTACGTCGTGGACCGGTGCGTGTGCTTCGCACAATGCGCGCAGAGGCCTAAGGAGGCGCTGACAGTGCTCCCTCACCTATCGCTGTCGTCATCGACAGCCGCGGACGTTCCCCGCAGCCTGCCGGCTGCTTCTCGAGCTGACCTAGTGCCTCGATTGATAGTCGAAAAGTCGCTGCCAGCTTCCCCGTCTGTCATGAATCTGCATGGCGCGCGCGGTCCGCAGCTCGCCATCCTTCCCTCCCGGCTTCTGCGGTAGAATATTCTGATGCATGATACCCACGAACGCAGCGGACCAGCAGCACATGTAGATTTATGCGTTGAAAATAGGCATAGTAGTGGCAACAAAGGCAAGGGCGTGTGTACAATACAAAAGGACCGTAGTTGCTACAATGATCGCGAATCAAGAAAAAGGGGGACCTGATGTGACTTCTTCCGTCCGTCTCTGTCAGGTCTGTGCGATCGACCACGGGGGCGTAGCGAGTGCGAGACTCTCGTGCTCCTGTCTCTCAGCGGCCGCAACCATGCTGCTCTTCTCGCGTCTTGCAGGCACAGGTGTGGACGTGGAAACCGGCCTCGGCGTTGCTCGGTCCGCGGTAGACTCGGAACTCGGTGACCTCTTGGAAGAGGACTTGGCAGATGTCGTCGCCGCTGTCGGATCGGAAGCAGGTGTGTTTGTGAACAGCGAAGCTGTATTGACCGGTGCACGAGGAGGCTCTCCTTGCTCATCCGTCGGCCCCTGATCCCTCGCTGTGTCGGCATTGTCACCAGTTAGATCCGGAAAGGAAGTAGACAGACCAAGACTGGCCTCATACGAGCTGAAGGCAGCAGCCGCGGCCTGCTCTGCCATTCTTTCCGCCTCTCTTTCCCACTCATCATCCTCATCTCTGGCGCCAGCGCCAGGGCCAGCTTCATCTCCACCATCTCCGCTGGAGGCCACAGGGGCTGCTAAAGGCAGGCTCGCGCTACCAGCACCAGCTCCATAGTCAAGCAGGCTCGCTGCGATCGGGGCCGTCTCGCCCACACGCTGGGCGTGAGCATGAGCTGCCGCCGCAGCGGCCCACGAAGCCGCAGTATTGGCAGCTGCAGCAGCTGGCGTGAGCTTGTGCATGTTCTCCTTGTCGTGACCAGCACGATCGCAGTGGTGCTTGGTCAGCGCATCGCGACGCACGAAGCTGCGCCCGCACATATCGCAGCGGAACTTCTTCTGTGGCACACCGAGACCAAGCGCGACTAGTGGATTCTCCGTTACGACTTGCGATTGTGGCGGAGCAGCGGAAGCACCTTGGACTGCCTGTTGCGTTTGAAGGCCTGCCGGTGAAGCCACTGTCCTTGTTGAGGCCGAAGAAGAGGCCAAAGGCGGCGTTTGCCCTTGTGCCTGCGCCTGCGGAGACGCTCGCAGCGGTACAGGAGCCGCTGTTGTCGTCGGCATCGAGATGGGGACCGGCACGGCTGTGCCGTCCGGGTTGAGAATGACGACAGGTTCCTCGTCCTGCTCGTGTACGCTGGCGACGTGCCGCTGCAGATCATGCTTACGAGAGAAGGCCCGGCCACCGTCCTTCTGACACGCCGGAAAGGGGCATTGAAATGGCTTGGAACGCGTCGGATCCGGGTCGTGCGTAGCCATGTGCGTATGCAGGTTGTACGCGCGCGCGAATGCTCGGTCGCACTTGTCGCATTTCCAGCGTTTCGGCGCGCCTGGATTGTTATTGCTGTTGCTGCCCATCGTCCCCGCCGCCGGCTGCTTGCGAGCAGGTGGCGGCATCGTAGGCCGCGCAGCAGACATTGGCTGCCTGAAACCAGCTGCCCCGTGCTGCTGTTGCTGCTGTTGGTAAAGTTGTTGCAGGTGCTGCTGATACTGATGAAGCGTGAGGTTAGGAGGGATCCGAAGCCCTTGCGTCCTGTAAGCCAAGTGGCTCATTGCGCGATGTGAATAACGCGCATTGGCGCGCGCTGGCGGCAGCTTGTATGGCAAATTGGTGGCGCCAGGCTTCGCTCCAGACCCAGGACCCGTGGTGGACCTACCGCTGCGAGGCATCGCTGCGTGTTGTTGGTGCTGCTGCGACGTGAACCGCTTGACGGCATCTTCAAGGGCTTGGTGTGCAATAGCCTGCTGCAGGTCAGTGCCCGGCAGCGGATTGCCATTCTCGTCCAAGCCGAGAGCTTGCGCTGCCAATGCTTCGATGTCAGCTTCTAGGTCTATGTCATCCCCTAGGAATTCCTCGCAGTGCTCCTGCTGCTGCCGTTGCTCCTCCTCTTCCTCCTGCTGCATCGGTACCTCGAGCTGCTGATTTTGTACTTTGCTGAGCCCGACCAGCGCAGCAGGGGCCCATGTCGCCGTGGGCGTGGGAATCGACTCTGCTGAGCCGCTTGTCGCCCCCTCTGTCGATGCCGAAATGGACGAGAAAGCGGCAGAGGCAGCCTGCTCAGCAAATCGCGCTATCGCTGCATCTACGTCCTCCTCTTCTTCCTCTTCCACGCCGTCCTCCCTCTCGTCTCCATGATCTTCGCCATTGCTGATGCTTTCAGCAGCTGCTGCGGGATCGGACGCATGTGCCGCATCTGCTTCTTCGAGAGTTGCAGGGACAGGTATTGACTCCGCATGAGCATTTCTTGGTACTGTGCAAGGTTTCGTCGTCAGGAATGACAAAGTAGATGATTGATAGTGATGTCGCGATGGACTCACTTGAATCTGGCACATTTTCTCCCGTATTCTCCAATGATGAGGCTTGCCCTTCCATACCAATGTCTTTGACAGCATCGCGGAGCAACGCAGCAGCTTGGTCGTTCAATCGATCCATTAATGTATCCAGATCGTCGTCATCTTCATTATTTCCTGCTCCTACTCCATCAGAGGCAACTTCCTGTTTCTTCAAGTCTGCCTCCATTTCCTGCTCTCCTTGATAGTTGTCTTGTTGCTGTTCTCTTTGCGCAAGGATATCGAGTGTGGTGGCCGAAGTCGACGCGTGCGCTGAACTGTCCTGATCAAGGCCAGAAGGCAGCACAGATCGCGCCCCTTCTGCCTCAATTTCGCCATCAAGGATCGATATGGGCGGCGGGATGTATGCTGGTGGCGACCGGTCTTGTGTATCTGCGAAAGGGAATGCTGGCAATGCTTGAGTAGCGGATGGGCCCGCCGGCGGCGCGCCTGCACCCTCCACCTCTTGGGCTATGGATGCGGTCACATCTTCCATCATACCATCGATCGCAGTGTGCAGCCAGCTATCGTCGTCATCCATGACCATGCAATCCATGTCGGCAGCAGCAGCAGCAGCAGCAGCATCTTGCTCTTGTTGAGGTTCACCACAATCCTCTAATAGCCCATCCGGCAGGTCAAAACTGGCTAGCATGCTGATCGCCTGCTCCGCAGAAGGCGCTGAGCCTTCGGCTTGATCCGCCATCGTGGTGACCCTTCCCTGGAGCTGCGTCCCTGTGTCCTTGGGGTGTTGTCGTGGGGCGCAAGAGTGCGGCGCCCCGGTGCTACCGCCACGCCATGCAAGCTCGTCGCCTTTGGTCTGTGACGACCGGTCGACGCGTTGTTCAAGTTTCTCTCTCTCTTCCGTCAGCTGCTCTCTTTGGCAGGAGCTGTGCTGCAAGAAAAAGGACGCGCTGCGCGATGGACGTGCAGGATGCGTTGGGCTCTCTTGGTAGTATTGGTTGTAGCATCATACATGGTGAAAGGCTCAAAAGAAAGATGCCCGACATCAACGGCACGGCCAGAGCGCTCTCTCTCCAACCTTTTTTTCCCTCTCATTTCTTTTGTTCAAGGTATAGATTGTGCTAGCATCCGTAGGTTTAGTTTGTGCAGAACCAAGCCAATCACGTGACCCGATCGATGATCAGAACTAGTTACTAGGGACACAGCGACGTGTTTTTTGCATCCCTTCGATTCATACAATCAATGCATGACTGACGAAAATCGCCTCGAGCTCCTCGGGGGTGGTGCCGCCTCTAAAGGGTCGGCATTCGAAACTGGTTGGCACGTTGGAGCGGTGACCATGCCTTCGCTCAGTGAGGATGACGTCTATGAGACATTCCTCGCGCTCGCGATCGAGGCGCGCGAGCTCGCCGGCATCGTCGACGCGAGCGTTGTTACATCGTCACCGTCATCATCATCACCTTCATTCTCCTCATTCAGTCACAACTCCTCCTTCCATCTGCACGAACCTCCAAGCGCCTTGAAGTTCTCTCGCATTGTTGCCGAGCACCTGCCTGCCCTTATCGACGGAGTCGCACAGCGTCACTTCCCGCGCGCTTACAAGGAGTGGAAGCGTACCAGCCATCTGTGCAGCCGCATGAGTGGTAGGAAGGTCAAAGTCGCCTTGACGCCCAATGGGCGTGCAGATGACATCGTGTACCTTTCCGCGGGATATAGCATAAGCAAAGCTGCAAACGCAGACGCAGACACAACCTTCGAGAACACAAAGTCGGGTGAACAGCTGCATCCATCTGTCGTTTTCGCATTGCCACATGAAGAGCCCATGTGAGCATCAAGAGTATAATGCAGAGCATGAAAGATGAGCGCCAGGCTGAAGAAACGAGACGTGCCGCTCGATGTGCCAGGACTTTCGATGAGCTTTTCCTTGCTCTTCACCCTAACGATGAGGAAGGAAAACAGGGCATGGTGGCCTATCTCCAGTCGCAAGACTCGAATTTGACATCTAAAGAAGAAAACTTGGCTGGCGACTTCGCTCCTTTGCTTCGAGACCTGCAATGGGCTCCTTCCTCCTCATCTGCTTCCTCATCTTCATATAGTGCGCCTCCGCGTACCGACATACCATGGGCTACTGAAGCGCTCGGCGTTGCACCTGAAGCCACCAACATCTGGATCGGCACGTCGCGCTCGCAGAGTTCGATGCATCGTGATCACTACGAGAACCTTTTCACATGCTTCCGGGGCAAGAAGACATTTACACTTTACCCGCCTTGGGAGAACTTCTTCTTTGAAGGCGACGATGTATATGATGTCTATCGCTGGCGCCTGCTGGAGAGGAAGGAAGGAGAAGACACCTGTGACTACGTACGCGGCTCGGCTTTGTTTGAACTCGCTAAGGAAGACTCCCCGCCGACACCGTGGATCCAGATAGATCCGACTCAGCCCGTCTCGCACCCACGCAACGCAAAACATTCCATTTACGTCCGCGCTCGTGCGTCCCTTCCGCCGATCAGAGTGGAGGTACACGAAGGTCAGACTCTCTACCTTCCATCGGGGTGGTATCACCATGTGGCGCAGGAGGAAGACGATGAGTCGGATGCGGTACTTCAGCGGGAAGGAGAGGGCGTGTGCTTGTGCGTAAATTGGTGGTACGAGTCGACTGTCAACGATCGATGGGCTTGGTCTTCCTTTGCGACGCAGATGGGAAAGCGGGTTCGTGGCACTTTTGAAAACGATGACGTGGGGTAGTGCCGATGGATGGGGTAATGTATTCTGTATCTCAACGGTTTCCCGTGTGTGGCTTGGTCTGCTGTCACAGAAGGCGCCAGTGTTGTGCAGCTTGCTCCCTTTGCCAAACAGATATTGCCTTCATTAGGGCGATCCACAATATAGAAAGACGACCTAGCTTCGTCCGACGAGACTAGTAGTAGTTGCAACCTATGCAAAGCTTCGCTTTCTGTTTGGGACGGGGGTTTCGAGGTTCTTTCCCGGGTACATCAAATCAAAGTAAGTTGAGGCTCTTCAATAGGGCGTTGCGCTACTCGGCCGACGTTGCAGCCAAAAAGACAGAGATGGACAGTATATGCCAAAAGCATGGTAGCCAAGCTTCTCCGCTACGACTAGCGGGCATTCGCTGGACAGCATCTACCTCCGAACGCCCAGTTTCTGAGCACGAAAGCCCTCTCGTACAGCGGCATCGTGGCCTCTCCTAGAGCCTATGAAGCAAGTTGCGAATGCAAATGTTTCAGGAAGTACACGGCGCAACTATCCTAGCCAGGAGGATTGACATCACCATCATTCGCCAGGATACTTTCGCGCAATCCCATGAAATCGCTGTGAGGAGGAAGTCTGCGTTCTGAGAGCCTGGCTATGTGATTGTTTCACCCGGGAAAGCCATGGCTTTCGCCAAAGGACTCTTCCTTACGGTCGAAGCTGCGGAGCCTTGTCGCTCAGGCTATGTGCGCATGAGCAGTCGAGGACGAAGGAGCACTCACGGGCAAGCAACCAGATCTCCAGGGTCCGCAGAACCCAGACTTCACCCCCCTTGCTCCGAATGGCTCCCATATGGATGTCCCTTCCGTCCCTGTTGGTCTTGTCATCCAGGAACATGGCAATGAGGGCATGGCGCTACATTCGCCCCTCTAATGCCTCGAGTGACCCAGCAAGGAGCGATGGGCGGAGTACAACCTTTGTCCTCATTCAAAAATGATTCACAGGAAATGCCTGTCCAGGCGATGAACCCCGAGGAAGGGACTAGGAAGCTTTTGCGCCAGGCACAAATTACGTCAACGAGCAAACGCATCGTTCGTGGTTCTGCTCCGAAAACAGAGGATTTGCAGGGCGCCTTGGAGGAAATATCTCAAGGGTGGTAGGTGGAAACAGCGGTCCCTTCTCGCTTGCACAGCCTAGAAAGGAGATTGGATGCGTGGCCAGGCTTTTTGTCCCGCAGGCGCACTATTTATATAGAATGTGTTCATCCGGGCACCGTACGCACTTTCGCTAAACGCATTGCACATCCTTTCATTCGCCGAGATCACGAGTTCAAAATATTGATTGCTATATGCCATGCGATGCAACAAAAAGGAAAACAAAATAAGTTGACGGTGTACATGTACAAGCAAGCGACAAAAAGCCTCGAAAAATTCGGTCAGGAGCCTTTCGTTTCAGTCAGACCGGAAAGATGAGTGTGCTCAAGCCCGGGTTGGCGTAGTATGCTCCCTCCATCTCACCGACAGCGATGGTCACACTCTGTGGCTGGCAGTCATTCTGCAGCAGGACGCGCACGCTGCTATTCGCCGCGAACGCTAGCGCCTTGAGAGACACTTGGCCGACTGTAGCGACACTTTCGAGTCGACGCGCACCGCGTTGCAGAATGTCGCCGTCGCAAAGTGGCGCGAGAAGAACCAGACAAAGTTGCGCTTGACCTGCGCCCCGTTGATGGTCAGCAAACCCTGACAATTCTTGCACGGCGCCGTCTTGAGGAGCGGGCCATTTTTCTGGTCAAGGGCGAGGTTCCACGAAACGATCGATCTGTTGCAAGGCAAGGAATACGGGCCCGGGTCAAAGATCAAGTTGTACCGTGAAATGAGGGCGCAGACAACACTTACTGCACCCCGTACTGCGGCAGCCCGAACATTAGATTGGCCAACCACCACTTCATCCCTTCCCACATGCCAGAATTCGGAACCGTCGCACTGCATTCAGTCAGGTGGAACTCCTTGTTGCCCTGTCCGGCTTTCGCCAAGGCCTGCTGCGTCTGCTGGCTCTGCTCTGGGTTGCCGGCGTAGCAGTGCCACGCGACGCCGTCGACATTGGCTGGGCTCGTAAGCACGGCTGCAGTGGCGCTCTGCGGATAGTTAAAGATGTGGTCGTGTACGAGCAGCTTGACGCCTTCGGGCAGCAGGCGGCGCAGCGCGCCAGCGATTTGGTTCTCTTCTTGCGGCTGTACGATCATGCTCGGGTACGAGCCCTGGAACGCCGGCTCGTTTTGCACAGTCAGCGCCCATGGTACGATACCTGCCTTCTGGTATGAGGCGACGGCATGGGCGAGGTACGCGGCGTACAGATTTTGCATACCATGCTTGAGGCTACCAGCATTGAGTTTGTTGTTTGTCTTCATTCACGCGGGAGCGCTCCAGCTGGTCAGGACGATCTTAACACTGGGGTTGATCGTCAGAATATCTTGCAAGACGGGCATGATGGTGGAGTGGACAATACCGAATGTAAAAACCGAGCTGATCTTTGCCATGCCGCTTAAAAGCGGCTGGTCGGCAAGCGAATAAGCTGGATCACTGCTAAAGTCTGTGGCACCGATCGGGATACGCAGGATGGTGAGGCCAGTCGGACCAGCAAAAATGTCCTGCAGCGCATGCTGGTAGTTCTGCGGATTATATTCCTTGAGGCCTTGCAGAACCTGAGCGGCCGCATCGGTAAGTGCTACCCCTGCTCCATCCATGCGTTGGTACGTCTTTTGCAGATCGATCACAACATTGGCGGTGCCACCTGGCGCCTTGCCAGACCCAGGCACGAAGGCTTGTTTCCCTTGGAGAACGGTCCAGCCATTTTCAGCGGTCATATCTTCCGTTGTCTGCCCTAAAGGAAGACACCGCAAGGAAGGCTTAAAATCGAATAAGACGAGGATATGCATCTGATTATGGGTAACCTACTAAATAGGCCATGCTTCCCTGTGCACTCTCAACCTCGGCTGTTGCTGCTGCTGCTGGCAACGCAGCAGCGACAGGCGCTCCACCAGAACCCCGTGCTCCTTGAGTCACGCTTGTGCCTTTGGCCTTCTGTCCCTTTCCTTTACCTTTATCCGCCTTACCTCTCATCTTCATCGGGTATTGCTGCGGGACATACCGCTTCTGCATCTGCTGCATCTGAGCTTTGAAGCCAGCGCCAGCGACACGGTGCTGTACCGAACGAGATGTGGAGGGTTGCGCCTCGTGCGGATTCTTGAGCAAGCCCTGACGCTCGAAGTCAACGAGCAAGAACGGTAAGATATCGGCGAGCGGCTTGCGGAAGATCTTGTGGAACCATTTCATCGTGGCGGCGCTTATGCCAGAATTTTCCGGAAGATTGGAGGATTGCGCTGGCATGTTGCTGCTGGAATTACCACTGCTGTTTTGGACGCTGCTTGCCGCACCTATGTTGCAACTGTTTACACCACCGTGAGCAGCACCAATATACGAGCCGCCGGATCCATTGGAGCCACTGTCGTAAGAGCCAGACACATTTCCTCGTGATCGTGATTTCGAGTCCTAGGACGAGCCACGCATCGCAGCAGATCCAGCAGCCACATCCGCAGCTGCGCCTTAGAAGGCCAGCACGCCTGCTTGAGACGACGCGGATGCGGAACTGCCGCTAGGGCTAGGGCGGCGTTGTAGGCGGGCGTGTTTTCATCCTCGTCGTCTTCGTCAGCGTCTTCGACGGTAAGTCCACCGTTCGCTGCCAGCGACGAATGTCCACTCGATACAGGCTATGTGCCGCCGCTCAAAACACCAGCGTATTTGTGGTCTTATGGGACGCGCACATGTTCTCCGCCGCTAGCAGCTCCTGACGAGCCGTGTGTCGAGCCTGCCTGTGACCCGGATGATCTTGTCGATGCCGATGTTGCATGGGGCAATGAGCCAGCGCCGGAGAATGGGCTGGAACTGGAGGAAGCACCCGAAACCCCGGAAGAGTCGCTCGTGAGCTTGGCGGCGGCGCGCAGACCGGCTTCGTAGCCAGACTTGAACACGGTGTTGAGTTCATGCATGCCTATTGAAGGGGATGAAGAGGAGCTTGAGGGTGAGTTTCTGGGGCTGCCAGCGCGGGATCCTGAGCCTGACGATGCCCCAGTGCCCGACTGTGATTGAGCATACGTGCCGCCCATGACTGCGCCACCAGTTGACTCTGCTTTTGTTTCCTCCTCTGCGTCGCCATCGGCACGATGCAAGGACGAGCGAAGGGGTGTCAGATAGAGTAGAAAGTACCAAAGCACCGCCGGCTTGCGCGTGCACTCACCTGAAGGGCCTGCGCGCTGGCATCTGTGCCAGAGCTCGAACCTGCACCCGAACCGACCGCAGCAACCTTCGAAGATGAAGAAGCTCCGGCGGCATGCTTCGGCTGTTGTTGTTACTGCTTCTGCTGCTGGTGTTGAGCCGCGATCGCCATGCCCGCACCAGCAGCTCCGCCAGCGCTGGTGCCGCCGGCACCCACCGCCGCAGCCTGAACAATCTTGTTCGTCCCAACAGCATTACCGGCCACGTTCATGCCGCTACTGGTGCCCTTACCCTTACCCTTACTCTTGCCGCTGCCCTTACCCTTGCCGCTGCCATTTCCCTTGCAGCTGCCCTTTCACTTGCCGTTGCCCTTGCTTGCCTGTCCTTTCAGACCGTAACTGGCGAGGACACGCGGGCCAGATGCCGTTGCGCCACCGTGTGCATTTGCATTGCCGGGGCCTCGTGCGTTTGGGTTTGTGTTTATCATTGTGCCGGCATTTTGTTGTCCGTAAACCCCATAGGTGGCTAGGACGTGGGACCCGACCAGGGCAGCACCAGCAGGAGCAGTGCCCGGAACTTGTGTATGTGCGTTCAGCGAGCCGCCAGAAGGAGCCTTCGATTTTGCTTTTGCACCAGCTTTGGCAGCACCCTTGAGTCTGTGCGTGGCCAGGGCTTGGGAGCTTGCTCGGGATGCTGCACCAGCTAGGGCTGCGTCCTGGTTCCCAGCCACTGCATCCTCCTGCTTCTGTGGCTGAGCAGGGGAGATGCCTGCACCCTGAGGCCCAGACTGGGGCTGAGGCTGCCCCTTCATTTGCTGCCTGCATGAATCAACGACGCACTTTGTGTCCTTTTCCGCGCGGCCAGGCGCGTATGCCGCTCCAAAGTTACTGTATTTGATGGGCTCGCCGTTGGAGTCGAATGGCCCGAGATCCATCATGAAGAACGGCAGGAAGTCGTTGGTATTGCTATTAGTCGCAATTGAAGCAGAAGCACCGATGCCCGCGGGCGCGGCATTGGCTGGTTTTACGTTTGAGCTAGTATCAGGGCTCACTGCCGCGCGTACATCCCATTGGGACTTTGCGGCGATGAAGTGGGCTTGGTAGCTGCTGAGGAGCAGCAGCAGCTGGCAGATCTTGAGCAAGGAAGTCGTCATCTTGGCGACGTCCAAGGGGGATATTTCGATTTGACCTTAGAAAAGGCGGGGGAACACCAGGCTCGTCTTTTGTCGCGTTGAACCGGGCTTATTTTCGGGGAGCGCCGAGCAAAAAGTTTGCATGTTCAAAAACGCAGAGAGCGCAGACAAGGGTCCGCCTGTGTCTGCAAGGGGCGAGAGCGTGCGTCGAGCTGCCGACCTTGCGTTGGATCAAAATTCCATGGTGATCGTCGCTTGTGCAAAAGAAAGAAAGATGGGGATGGAATTACACCAGAAGCGGTCGTTGCTCGACCCTAACAAACGATGAAGAGTGTATAAAGAGAATACAGATAGGGGTGATAAAGCGGACGGCATGGGGTTAGTCCCATCATCCGGGTGAAGATACGAAATTGTTGGCAAGCGACGACAGATTTCCAAGCGTGTGCTCATAGTGTGCAGAGCCACGGGTTGTCCGACCGACTAGCGTCTCCTCCGAATCCCGATTGGGAGTCGTTCCTCTCTCACCTTTTGTCTCCCTTGCCCATCCGGCGGGCGCCACGGAACGGTCCTACTGCAACTGAACTTGAACGAGGATGATGTGAAAAACTCTGACCGACTTTCCTCTCAAACCGCGTCGAGGCATGGATTGGCAGGCGGCTCACCGCTGCAAAAGCTCCCGTCTGCCTCTACCTCTCTACCTCTGCTGCATGTGCACCAGCATTCAGCAGGTTTTTTGATTGATTTGGGTGCGGAGGGAGGATTAACCCCGCAACCAAATCTCAGGGAACAATGTGCATAAATAGCTGGTGGTGCCCAGCGCAGGGCTGCCGTCGGTTTTCCAATCTACAAGTGCGTTACAGTGCCTAGATAAGGGTGGTGGACGGTCAAAAATGTGGAGCCAATCGGAACCTCCGAGCCCTTTGTAAAGGCACAGACTAAAGAGAGTGTGGATCACTGGTTATGTAATGCGCAGCAGCCGCCTCTCTACAACTATTCCACCTAAGCTTCTATCTCGTAGTCTCGATTTTGCAGCGCAGCAAACGCTCGCTGGCTCTCATATCCCCCCCACACACCAGCACGCATGCTGTGCTGCCAGCTGTGCATGCACAAAGGTGTATGGTATGCAAAGGAAGTAGGCAGGATCTTTCCATTGCACAACCGACTCGTGGTTATTTATATGCAGTTTCAGCGTTCAGCGTTCAGCGCTCAGCACCGCCAAGGAGCGGTAAAATGGGCAATCGATATCCCTATCGGAAAAAGCCACGCGTACGATCATCGAGACAGTCGGGCGTTATGGCTTCCGGATTCTGCATGCCCCCTCCCCCCAATACGTTCCATCAAGAGCTGGTATTCCAGCGGGCCGTTCTCGAATAGAGGCCACGACCCGTCCGGACTGGCATCTCGTTTTCCTTGCAGGTACGAGTCCCATACCTGCTGTTGCAGCAGCTTATTACGGCACATTGCCGCCTGAAGGCATCGGGGTGTTCGTGTGTGCGGAACAAGGGACCTAACGCGTTTGGGACGGGTTAGCCTGACAGCCGGGCCTCTGGACTTGCACTATTTGGTGACTTGAGAGCGAGTCACTGGGTAGGCATCCAACCAGATATAAAGATTCTTAGTTGAACTATTAGCCCTAGATTATGGCAGGTCAAGCGAAACGTTGACCCAGCCAGTTCGGCCTCGAAGGCGCCGTATTGCCTCATCGTGCTCATACTCAAGCATCTTGGATTCTCAAGAGAGAACGCCAAAGTCGCTGGCAAGGATTGGGGATGACGGTAGCGCTGATATGGCAGCTTCTGGCCCCCGGCTGTAATCGATGCTTGCTTTGAGCTAGCAGTTCTTGATGTAAGAGGAAAATCAAGATTCGAGGATCGTCTAATCTTTCGAAAGTGTGAACTATGAGGAAACCATAGAGATCAAAGGTACCGCTGCTTGAACATCTGGAGACGGTCACACGGGCAAAAAGCGATACTGGTATTAACTCCGGGGTCAAGAACGTCTTGATGCTTGGATGCTAGATGTTGAATCTTGCTGGCTGACATCAGCGCATGTAGTCAGCACGCCCTCTATTTATACACGAGCTAAGCAAGAGGGCAGACGCGAACGAACACATTAAAATGTATATCCATGCGATCAAATGCAAATAAACCAGAGCAGAGGAAAAGGCAGTGGCGGTGGCGTTTAGTTTATCGAAGCCTTCGCGAAGCTCGATCAGGCAGACGCGTCGCCGGCTACTGGTCCCCCGGTGTCCTGTTCCTCCGGGCCAGATGGCGCATCCACATCTGCAGCAGCGGGAGCAGAAGCATGCTCCCCTTGCACCCTCTCGGGCTCTTCTGCAGACGTTTTCTCGTTCTCGCCTCCACTCGCGCCTGTTATCCCACCCTCCTGTAACTTGCGCGACGTCATGGTATCCGTGCGCTGCACCCTCGCGCCTCTTGTGGCCGCTGCCTCCGCGGTGGCCGTGTCTGCAGCGCCTTCTTCTTCAGATGCTGCGACATGAGGTTGCGGTCGCTGCAGCAGCGTGATCTGCTTCTGCTCTCCCTCCCCACCCTTTTCCTTGGTCTCCCGCCCCATCGTGAAAGACTCATTTGTTGGCGCTGACCCCGAGGCTTTTGACCATGCACGGCTCGAGCTTTCGGACGCCGCTGCTAGCGTACACGGGGAGGGGAGGCTGTCGATGCTGATCAGGTCGTACAGCTTGCAGAGTGCGTAGAAGCGTGCATATAGCGAGGTCTCACTCTGTTGAAGGAGAGCAAAGCGCGTCAGTCAGCATGCACGCCTAAATCGGACCTTGCCAGCGGCCACTAAGCATGCGTGCGTACTGACCTCGCACTCGTCGAATATCTTGCGATGGTGGTCTTTGGCATGCACAAAGATCCTGCTGAGGCGGCGGCTGATGCTGCCAAAATGGCGCAAGCTGGTCGTGGGTATGTATGTCCGACTGGGGAAGTGGCGCGCCGAGTTGAGCAGCGCGGTGGCGCCGTCGAGCGTGTGGATGGTGTAGTCAATCGCACAGCACTGCTTCTCCTCGCCGTGCGAGGCGCAGAGGTACATCCACTCGCCGGCGTTCATCGCGTCGCACGTGGATGGATTCTTGGTCTTCGAACAGTCGTGCTGCAGAGACGTCAGCCACGGCGTGGAGAGATCCAGCACGATGCGTCTGCGCAGTGCGCGATAGCGCACGCAGAAATGGGAGGAGAGAACGTGTCGTCGCGGATCAGCTTTCGCCTTGGACAGAGCCTGCCTGACAGCTTCAGGCGTACCTTAGCTGCTCAAATACCCAAACATCCGTGTCGATCGGGTGCAGTTCCTCGTCCACCAGCTGAGCTGGTACGCCTCCCGCCAGGTTGGCATCCTTGCCCTTTCCCATTTGACTCGACCTCTCCTCGGCCAACATCCGCGACACGTCCGCTTCTGGTAAGGACACGATGCGGTCTACGTCGTGCGGATCCTGCCGCAGCAGCAAGGAGAGGTATTCTTGCAGCTGGAACGGCGATTCAATGTACTGCACCGATGGCGGAAGGGCTTGCAGCGGCGCTAGGGCTTCCTGGTGTGGCGAAAAGCAGAACGGCAGAACAAAAGTGAACGCAGAGTGCACACGTCAGCTGCCTGTAACTTCCATTTGAAGCGCCATTCCCTGGCAATCCGCGCATGTACATGTCACCCGACGCGAGTGTCTGGGCCTGAGCTCACATCGATCTTCTGCCCTTTGCGTATCCGTGGCAGCGCACGCGCGCTGCATCTGCCGCTGCTATTGCCATTGCTACCGCTACCGCTATCTAGTTGACCTGCCATGGTGGCTTGTTGCTGTTGCTGCGGATCTGTGAAATGGGTGCTGAGTATGACTGGCTACGAGCGTTGTTATCATCGCCGCCACGAGTCGAATTCTGAAGAAGCGAAGGATGGCAGGAGACAGCCGCGCGCGGGACGCTATGGAGAGAGAAGGGGGGTGCGGATGTTGCGAACCTAAAGCGGAGTGGTTCCTCGGTTGGTATCGACTCGCAAACCGCAGCTGCTTCTTTGCGCACACTGCTCTGCAAGGTATCTATCGGAGGATGTGATGAAATATACAGTTCGAGATGAAGCCCTACACCCATCCACTCGGGACCCGGTCCGCTTGTTGCTTCACAGAATGGGACATCCAGAACCACAACGAGAAGGGGAGCGAGAGGCGGAGAAGAGGGGCCATGCGCAGTGAGCAAGTGCGTGAGTGCAGCGCGCAACAGGACAACTTATCCACATACCGCTGTAGCCGCGTGCGGCGTGAAGCGCGCAGTTCATTGGACTACACCCAAGGCAACACAAACAACAAGATGGACAATCAACACTTCAAGCTTCATCACACCTACTTCGGCCTCATACCCATTATTAGGATGCACTATATGCGCAAGACGGTCTCCATGCAACGCGACCAATCACCTCCATTTATCCCACAAAGTCATTGCAATCATTCTCCTCGACATTCACTCGGCCTACCACAACGATGCCAGGAGGAGACCAACTGGACACTGGTCTATAAGTAGCGGCTCTGTTGTACTCAGTTCACCTTTTCGCTATAGCAATCAAGCTACTTCTTCCTCGGCATGAGAGCTGAAGCACTTAGTGCACAGCATTACCTCATCGCCGGCATGAAAGGTTACGTCCTGGTATTTGGTGTTGTGGTGCCGACTGACGACTGCAGTAGCATGCTCGATGGGTTCGCGCGCGTGAGCCTGTAATGTCTGCAGGCCAATCGCGCGGAAGTCAGTACTGAGCGGCGCCAGTGCCGCAAATTCGGGACGCATCCCTGACAGCTGCCTGTAACGAGTCATGGTCGGGGCTAGCCCGGTCGCGTGTTGGGTGCGAGTTGTGCCACCGGTAGCAGCTTGGCCCAGTCGTCCTGGCGGTACGCAGCGTGCAAGTGAAGGTAGCGCTTGGGCTTCTGGTTACTGCGCTCCGCCTTTCCGTCGAATTTCGGATGGTAAGGCATGGATATTGACGGTTTAGACTTCCAGAGATGTAAAAGGCCAGACGCAAGATCAGAACGAAATGCCCCGATCGCTGAAGATTTGGTCTGGCAGCTCGAAGTACGCAAAAATGTTGTGCAGTAAGTGGCGCACTAGTACGAGCGAGGTGTTCGTCCACTGAACCGACCAGAAACCGCTGACTAGGAGGAGCCACCCAGACCAAGGATGCTAGCGTGCCTGAGCGCGGTTGCACCTACGCGGGCTCACGGCGGGAGTGCGACGATGTGATCTATCGTCGAGGGACTCCACAAGCGATTGGGCGCCACGAAGGGCAAGAAGTATCCGTACGGCCCGTTTCATAGCGCCTTCGAACCTGCGCAAGCTCGGGGCGCCCTCACGTCAAGCAACCCTCATGTGGTCTCCACGTTGCTGCGTGCGCTTTCTGGAAAGGTGCGGCGGCGATCACAAGGAAGCGCCTTCCAACGACGGCGCCGCCGTCGTCAAGCCCCACCCATTAGTGCTGGCATACGAGTGCCAGGCCAGCATTGGCGATGCCAAGGGTCTAGCTGGCGTCGGTGAGCGGCTCATAAGCGTTGCTCGACGTGAGGCAGGAGCGCCGTCCCGCCCAGCTAACTTGTTCTGCCATTCTCTGATCGTCGACGACTTCAAGCTGGATTAAGCTGTCAGACTTTGCTCGTCCGAAATCTAATTTACGACTCGGCAGGCGCACGCAACAGATATTTATGTGGCATAGAGAAGGAAAGAAGTGAGCCCAATGTACAGTATATCATTGACAACGGGCGAGTTCCGAAATGGAGAAGCGTGCTGTGTGATCGATGTGATTCTCTCGTCTCTGCGTTCCGCTGGATGCGGAGTGCGCACGTCCCAAGGCTGGCTTCCGGCTCGGCAGTCGTCTAAATTGTGATTAGTTGGCGCTTCTCGACTTGACTCTTCTAGTGCCCCCGACCAAGTACAGGCAGGTACAACGGCCGCGGCACGCAGGCCGTCGGTTCCCCTGAACAGCAAAGGGCGGAACTGTTTGCATGTCGCTAACGTTTGGATCCACCTTGATCACATTTATGATATGCAATATGCATCTCGTGCGCCTCTGGCACCCTTGGCCTCCTGTGCATACACCTTTGTTGCATGTTGGCGCACGTTGGCGTGTGGTCTGATCTGCGCAATCCTTGTGGACATTGTGTGTGCACAAAGCGTGCGCCTGTGCGGAACGAGGTTGCATGCTGGCGAAGCCTCCCCTTCGGGCTGGTTGGTCGACCCATTAGCAATATTGTTGGAGATCTACTCGGCTTCTGCAACTGCAGCTGAAAGAACTTGTTGGTATATATAATGTACAATGCAGGACGCGGCATTGCATCATATTCATTCCTATACGTGTTGTGGTTCGCCCGAGTTTGCAGCCTGAAGTAATTCTCTGCAGGCCGGACGCAACCCACCGCGTCCCATCTGGTTATCTGATTGCTCGGCTTGGAACATGCGTTCTCTCATCATCCTCGCTGCCGCGTTGCTGGCGTTGGCTGCGTCAGTACGGGCGCTGCAGATCGAAGCCGTCTGGTCGTCGACGTACGACAAAAAGCTGTGGATCAGCGATGTGACGAGTCAGTACAGCAAGTCGGCTCGCACTTTTGTAGACGCGGCCGACCGGTCCTCCAGCGCTCAGGCGCCGAATGTTTACCCTGGTGCGCATGGATGCACAAGTCGAGGGAGCTGTCGTTTCTTCGTGCTAAAATACACGACTCCAATTCCCTCATTGACTGGACAGCCTCGAACCAGCGCCTGCAGGAATTCCATGGTTGGGGCGTCGGCATTACCGACGCGACGTCGATCGTCCTGCAAGGTGTCCGGCAGCAAAATGAGACGCTGTATTGGGAGTTGTTGCGCTTGCTCTTCGACCCATCCGAAGAGTACATTGCCAAAGGCGGCGCAGGCTGCACACTGACGCGCACGCCTCTGTCGGCCACTGATTTCTCCATCGCCGAGTATACGTATGACGACACGTCTGACGGCTCGCCGGATCCGACTTTTGAGAACTTTAACATCAGCGCGGCCCCAATGACGTGGACGACGCTACAGGACATCACGACCGTTTCCAATGGTCGCGTCAAGCACTTTTTTGCGCCGTGGAGCCAGCCAGCGTGGATGAAGACGGGTCAGAGCAACGGCCCCAATGGCCTGCACGGCGGCACGATCCAGCCGCAGTATTACTCTCTGTACGCTAAGTACCTCACCAAGATCCTCATGGCGCTAGGAGAGATGGGCATCCAGGCTTACCGCCTCTCGCTGCAGAATGAGCCCAAATATGCTCCGACCGCCTACCCCGGCACCATCATCGAATCCGATGACGCCGCGGACATTGGTGACCTCGTTCGCGCCGAGTTTGACAGCAACGGATTCGAGGACGTCGGTCTGCTCGCACTCGATCACAATTGGGACTTGCAGGAGTATCCGATCGACGTCTTCAATCGCAGCAAAGCCTTCACTGGCGTCGCATGGCATTGCTACGGCGGCAGCCCCTCCGGCCAGCAGCCATTCAACCTCGCCTATCCAGATGCGGAGGTCTACTTTACCGAGTGCACGCGCGTGAGTTTTCGCCAAGGCAGCCTCCTTCGCGCGCATATCTCTTGAACATATAAACGGAAACGCTTTCTCTGTGCAGATTACGCAATGGTTCAATGAACCGTGGCAGAACCTCAAAACGCAGGGCCAAGTCCTCACTGTCGGCTCGATCAACTATAAGTCGCAAAGCGTCATCCTCTGGAACGCGGTGCTGAACGCGACCGCCGACCGCTTCACAGGCCCGACGCTGCCAGGTGTCTGCACCAACTGCCTGGCGCCCATCGAAATCCTCCCAGACGGATCGTACGAACTCACGAGCGATTTCGCCACGCTCGCGCATGGCTCGCTGGCGACTCGCGTCCGCGGGATGGAGACGCAGTCGTTTGTCATGGGTGTCAACACAACGGCCGGACAGCTTCTTGCCCAAGGTGCGTACGTGGCTTCGCATCATTCAAACTATTTGCTGAACTATACTGACCCTTGCTCTCTCTTACTCTTTCGCTCCTTTCAGGGTTCGAAAACCCTCTCGGGAACGGAATGTCGCGCTTCTCGCTCGTTTTCCTGCAGCAGAACGACCACTACGGTACCGGCTTGTTCGAGAACTTCACCGCCACCATCCAGTTCCGCGGCCAAGTGGTTGATATCGAGCTGCCGGTTGGCATGCACACACTCTGGTGGCACGCACCGACGCACCAAGAACCTTTATGGCGGCATCAACAGGACCGCCAGCACCAACAGCATCGCCAGCATCAACAGAAGGGCCAGCACCGCCACATACGGTAACGCGGCTGGTGCCGTTAGATATGCCGAAAACGACAGTGCCAGGAGCTCCGCGGATCCGAGTTTCAACTTTGAGAAAGAACAGGATGCCCAGCTGGTGCACAGTGCGGAACAGGTCCACTTTGCTCTGCCGCACGCGCGCCGTGCGTTCGCTGGAGCACAACGAGCAGTCTACACAAGACTGCACCTGCATGGACTTTCATCTATTTCTCCCAATAGAACATTCTGGAAGCAATGGGCAGCAAGTGGATTTGAGATAAGGGCTTCATAAAGATATTCATTCTAGAGTAATGAGATAGCAGAAAATGGAATCGCGAAGGCACTTTCGTGTTCCTCTTTGTCCAGCTGGCGGACTCTGGAAGCATGGCAAAATAAGAGTTGAGATGTGTGCGAGAGAATGCTTTCTAGTTGTTGAGCTTGGTGTGATGTACCTCAAATAGTTAAAGCCGAAGTGGCGACAAACTCGTCGGACGAGGTTCCCACACTGAGCTTGAGGCTGCCGCGAGGCTTGTGCCAGCTGTTCTTGGCTTCTTTAAAGACGTACAAATCCTTGCGGCGCAGCGGGAACGTGACCATCGCCGACGCGCCAGGTTCTAGCCAGACTTTCTCAAAGCCGCGAAACAGATATGGCGGCTCATTCTCTGCAGCGAGGAAGGTGATGTACAGCTGCGCAACCTCGGCGGCACGCACAGAGCCCGTCTTTGTGCCGCTGACTGTCGCAGCAGCAATCTGGTCGTAGAAAGACTAGCTGGTCTTATAGCCTTCGTACGCCTCGCGGCTCGGCACGAGCGAGTCGACGTCGGCGGCGAAGGACTCAGAGACGGTAAAGCCGGACAGGCTGAAGGTCGAGTAGGTCAGACAGTGACCGAAAGCTTAGCGAGGCTTGATGTTCTTCGCTTGGAACCATCTGTAGTCAATCAAGGGATTTTCTGTGAAATCCACCTGCGGGTGGCGCACAGGATCGTACGAAATGCTATGAGGCGGCCAATCGCTGAGCTTCTTGCTCATGACGAATGGCCATTTTCCACTGGGGGACTTTCGCCAAAGAGCACGGGGACGATCGAGTTGCCAGATTCCTGACCAGGCAGAAGAGCATGCAAGATCACTATCACGTTCTTATGGTCTGCCCACTTTTCGACCAGAATGGGTCCAGGCGCATGGGTGATGACGATCGTGTTGTTGTGCCCGGATGCGACAGAGTTCACGAGCTCGTCACCGTTCGCCCAAGCGGTGAGATTTTGACGGTATTGGCCCTCCGTCGCGAATGCATTGATAACGACGAGAGCGGCCTCAGAGACACGAGCTTGTTTGATGGGTCGAGCTGACAATGCCTCACCGTCAGCGAATGGCAAAGGACGACAAAGAGTGCACTACTCACTTGTAATTGTTCAGGGCAATGTTAACATCGAATGCCTTGTCTCGTGCGTACTGTTGGATAGCTGCACGCGGTTCCGAAGTGTAAGGAGGGAATGCCCAGCCACTATCACCACTAAAGGTCAGGTTCCATTGTTCGCGTTCAATTCGCATCTTCCGAATTGGCTACAGCTGGTCCATCCGTCCGGATTCGGGCCAGCGTCTTGCCCTGCAACAGAGATGGAGGAGGCGTCGGCCGAGGAAGGAAGTCCGCGGCCTCCGCTGTTGATATTCTTGAGAAAAGCTACGCTCTCCTTGCCCAATTGGTTGAAGAGCTTGTGGTGATCGCCACGTATATTGTTGGTGGGCTTCGACAAATCTCTGACGTCAAAACTTGGTGCGGGGTACGTCTCTGGGTCCTGCAAGTGGAACCACGCGATCAAAGTCCGCAGGACCATGTCGTCGAGACGCGCTTCGGGCACGGTGTCATTGGCAACCAGCTTGTCCAGGTCAAAGAAGAAGAAACCAAATTGTCCGCTGGAAAGAAGATCAGATCAGCCGTACTGAGTCACCCGTATAGATGCACGTTCAAGACTCACTTGTAAGCCTGCCCGGCATGCTGTCATCGAGGCCGCCGACGGCGCTCTCGGCTTCCGTGAGTTCTTGTATATTGCGAAAGGGTCAGAACCTTACTGAGTAGGTCCCTTTGGATCCCTACTTACCACCCCAGTCAGTGACGATGGCCCCTCTGAAACCCAATTTTCCTTTGAGGATGGTGTTCTGATGGTAGGAGTCCAGACATGCTTGGACGTGGCTGATTTGCTGTGAAGCTCAAGTGGCAGGTCATGTGAATGCAAAGCGTAAAATAGATCGATGTCGTCGTTCACTTACACTGTACCTGCCATCAGGTTTACAGAAAGAGTGAGCGCAGACAGGTGAATTCAGTACGTGGCAAGTGGTGGGGTTGCGGTTTCCGTGAACTCACGAGCACATAATTGCCGCTGTTCTGGGCCGCACGGCTTCGGCAAAGGGCCAAAGGTACAGTTCGTGTTCAGTCTTAAGTTTCACATTTGAGGAGATGTGCTTCTGCTCAATGGTAGGGTAGACCTGGTAAGGTTCGGAAAGATTGTACGGATTGCGGTAGGTCTCTTGCTCGTAGTCCATCTATGGAAAGGAAATGTTCAGCACCCCGGCCTACTGGTTCGGCGCCACAAGGAATCTTGCTCACGTAGTGCTTGGCACATGCCATGAGACCGACGCTGTGAGCGTATCGGACCACCACGTGCGATGCGACGCCATTTAGATACTCGTCTGAAGAACAGCCTTCCCAATTGCGACCCCCAGTGGAAAACGGCTGAGGTGTCCGCCTGTCACAGGTCCTAGCCACATGTTAACACTTTTTGCTTTGAATTCCGTTCCGATGGAAATGGCACGCTCTTTCATCCATTCGCGGTCCCACGTCGCAGCCGTGGTGACGCCCGCCGGGAATTGCGATTCACGGCGTGCAGGACCAACTGCACACGAAGACAACAGAATCGGTTAACAAGGCTGTAGAGGTTTTCGAAACTGGTGTCAGGCAACAGACTCACCACCGAGAGGACTGTTTTGGAGGCAGATCGCGGTCAGATTCAGGCGTGGCACGGTCTCAGTGAAGCCGACACAGTTTCCTGTAGATCGACGAACCCAAACAAGCCGGGAACCTCATTCAAGCAGCGAATCAAGGAGATACGCTGGGCTGCTCACCAGTCTAGCCAAGTGTGATATTGGCTTTCTCTTGGATGATCATCTGATCGACGAGAGCTTTGGCCTTGAGAAATGCGGCCTGCCAGGGGCCAGGGTCGCCGGCGAGGTACGGTCCATCGTAGCTGAGCGCATGGCTATTACTACCATTATTGTTGCGAGGCAAGAGCTGGTCAGAGATAAAAGACGCAGTTCGCTGAATATGAAAGTAGAGAGTCCTGCAGCCGATTCGCCGTATGGTGAGAGATCAACGGAGGGTGCTGCGATTGTCGAGCCCGTCGCCAGTGCGAGCAACGTCGCCGCTGTGTAGGAATGAGAGCGGCAAAAGATGTATTGAGCAACATCGTGTAGGTGACGAAAGCGATCAGGGGAAGGGATCCAGTAAGGCGAAAGGGAGAGGGAAGGTGCCCTCTGGAACAGATCTTAGGGGTATGCTCATCAAATGTGTTGGTCTTTTAAATTCGAGGCATCACCGAATGACCCGTATCTCTTCGATCGTCCGACGCCATACGCCCCCAGATATCTGGATGACTCCCCAAGTCCATTCTAACAAGCATCTCCAACAAAAAGGCAAGGAATTTGACTGTTAAACATGCGAAGTCTGTGAATATGAGCAGGACCAGGTAGGTGGGCGAAGATCCGGAAAGAGAGCAGTTAAGCCAGCCTCGATGCCGTCAGCACCAATAAACATTTACCGCAGTGCATCCGACGTACTCGAGCTCAGGCACAAAATATCAATACGGGTGCCACCGCAGCGGCAACATTAACTTCTGAAGGCTCCTGAAAGTAGGCCTGGGCACTCGTGACCATGTCATCGAAGATGCTGGGGCAGGCGGGGGCTGACGGTGGGCTCGGGCTTGTATGCTGTACATACACACCAGCGCATAGCGAGACTACTTCATCCTGTGAAACCCCGTGGGGGTGTCGAGTGACAGCAGAGACCTGCGCACTGTGGAGGCACTGCAGAGGCACGGGTTGGGTCTCGGCCAGGAACCATGGTCAGGTCATCACAGGCAGTGTGAGAGGCTCACGGGCCAGTAAGTGGTGAACTTCAACCCGGTTTCTGTTGGCAATAGAGAGCATCCTGGAATTGTGTAGAAGTGCTGGTTTATGGCAGTATATAGCCTCTTTCATTCGTTCCCTGGGGTTCTAATTGGTTCTGGCAGACCGTAGCAGACCGGTACTGATAAGCGGTCAGCAAGAATGGGTTCATCGGCTCACAACCTTGGCGATCATCGTTGTGATCGAGGCACCCGATGCCATGACGCAGCGTGAGTCGCTTGACGCTGAGCCCTTGAAGCCTGATGGTCAAACGGGTTGGAAAAACTGTACTCTGCTCTATCCCTTTCGAGGCACCTGAAGAGGAATAGAAGGGCCATCGAAGGTATACCACACAGTGGTATCAGGAGAAATGGGAGTCCTTTGGTCGAGAGATTGGTCCGAACGGACCAAAACTTGGGTCTAAAGGAGGACTCCGTGATATCAAGGCGAAGTTGCACCGAATTCATCACAGAATATCTATCTGCCGAGCTTCATCGGAATCCGGGGATATTTGTCCACAAATCGCAATTCATTTCACGCTTTCACTTCGCTTTGCTCGCCCTTGTTCCTTCCAGACTCAAGAGCAGCCGCTTGTGGTTGTAGTGACGTCGCGTGGCTTGGATTGGGTTGAGATGGAAGATCTGTTGCGCTCACTGAGAGGCTTAGGTCTGCAGGCGCCGAATTCAGAGCAGCTGCTTGAGCTTCTTGACCAGGAGCCAGAATCTCAGCGGCGATTAGCCCAGCTGCTGGCCCTCCAATCCAAGGACGACAATGACGACTCGCTCTTGACAAAGGATATCCTAGATGCGGGGGTACAAGCTTTGTTTGAGAATTTTGCAAGGGCTCTTCAAAAGGAAAAGGAATTGTTCAAAGTAGGCAATGGAGGTCATGGCTGGGCGTAGCGTTTTGCACTGCTGCTAACATCACCTAACCCTTAATCGACAGTCTGAACTGAATGCGCTAGCGGTGCCGAAACCGATTAAGACAGTCCCTCGAAAAGCTCTGCTCGCCCGACAAGCGGCCGAGATCAAGCGCATGCAAGAAGCGTGGGCTGCTTCAGAAGGCTACCACCCGCGACTGATTTTTGACGGCGGCGACACGTATCACTCAACAACACCTCTATCGCAACTGAAGGCGCTGAGCGTGCGGAACCTCAAAGCTCCTGCTCGTCATGTGGGTTCTTTTTTGCTATGTCGCGTCGTTTCATGTCTCAACCTTTACGTCGGATGCACCTTTATCGTCGAAGACTCCGCGGGAGATGCAGTACCAGTGTCTGTTTCGCATTTCACCTCCAACTTGAAGCTTTCCATTGCTGAGCTCAGCAGCCTCTTGCCCATTGGAACAGCCTTGGCCATACGTGAGCCGTACTTGTCGCTCAACCACGCCAGCCGCGCAGGGCCTGCATCATCAAAAAGCGTCATTGGCATCAGGGTAGACACGCCGACGGACATCAAGGTGCTACACGATGATGACGCACTACTGTCCGATGTCACTTGGAAAGAGAGTCTAACATTACCAGCTGCTTCGCCTTCCTTGAAGCATCTCAAGTGGTTGCAAAGGTTCTCCGGGAAATCTTATCATTCGAGTGATGCAGACAGTGCGGCTGCCAAAGACGCTGCACATGTATTCAGAGCTCAGGGAAGGACCGGGGCTGCCTACCGGGTCGTCTCGGCTCAACAGGCGGTCAATTCCAGTGCAGATGCGGAGCTTGAAGAGTTGCAGTGTCAGCTACTATTCGATGCAGGTGCCTACCCTGAGGCCTTTGAAGCGATGTCTTCCACCACCTCGCCAAGCTCAGCGATGGCCACTCTCAAGCACAAGTCCCAAGGACTTATGACAGAAGCAGGTCAAGGGTGCAGCTCAGCGCGTGTTGCATCTTTCTACTTTACAAGTCAGCTAAGCGACAAAGCGCGTCTGACGACCGCGGACTTTGTCGGTCCCGTCACAGTACGCGACATCCCGGGAGCGGGGCGAGGTTTGGTGCTCACGCGTGAAGTCGAACCGGGCGAGTTGTTGCTCTGCTGCCGCGCTATTGGCGGCTCCTTCGCCGCCGATGAAGGGTGTAGCGGTATACCGGTCATTCGACTCAATCTTGAAGATGGGCTGATTAGTACAACAACGCAAATTCTTGCGGCGACCAACATCATCCATTGCCTCATCGATCGACCGAACTTAGCACTTCCTTTCCTTGGGCTTACGGCTGGACCAAAGCTCCCGGTCTCAAAGTGGGCTAAACAGCCATATCCGCTAAGATGGTCCAATGTTCCGCCATCTGCTCTGGATGAGAAAGATGAGCTCGACATCGACGCTGCGTACGTCGATGGTGTCCTTCGCTTCAATGCATTCGGACCGGGACAAATCTCCAGGAAGTCAGACCCGAAGGCAAAAATAAGTGGCGGCGCCAGCAGCAATGCGGCCGCGTCGATACCAGAAATGACAGGCGAGCTCGGACGCGCAACAATGCCTCACCCGCTCCCTGCGATTCTGAACCACAGTTGCTTACCCAACGTGTCTTCGGTATTCTTTGGTGACGTTGTGACCACGCGAGCACTACACAGGCTTCCAACGGGGACGGAGATCATGCATCAATACGTCAAAGGGGAGCAGCCATACGCGGTCCGCTCAGCACAGCTGAGCAAGCACGAATTCAAGTGTGGTTGCACGCTTTGCGTGCTTGATCGGGGTGATGGCGACGAAAACGTCAAAAAGCGGCAGGCGATCATGGGCGGCACGCTACCTGCCCTATTGGAGCGTAGTCGGCTGGTGATGAAAGGCCAAGGAGGACCCGAGAAGGAAGTGGATGTGGATGCTCTGCATGATGCGATGCGGTCCTTGCAAGCACTTGTGCAAGACTTGCAGCACACTTATTCCTCAACACGTGGGTACTTGCGACCTGAACTCATGCATGTGCATGTTGAAATCGCAAAAATCTGCAATTGCGCCGGCAGCTTGGAGCAATCTATTCAAGTGAGTGAAAGAAATGCCATGCTTGACGAGTTCTGCCCTGGTTTTGAGCTCGCCGATATCTTTTGGCAGTCCTACCTCGATGCACTAGCAGTGGTTGGTGTGCAGCCGCGCCAAGGGCCCAGTGCGTCTTCCCATACGTCAAGTCTGACATGCGACAAAATGCCCGACCTCCACTTTGACGATGCTCTCGCATGCATGCTGAGCATCGCAAAACTGTATTTGCGAATGGAGGACACAGAGTCGGCAGTAGCCTGGACTCGGACGGCTTTCTGGGCGCATGAGTGCATGATCAATGGTGGAGTGGAGGTGTTCATGGATCGTTGGGGTCAGGACGAAACTTATGCAGATGTGCTGCATGTCTGGCAGACTGCATGATATTTGATGATGCAGAAGTTCAATCTTGGCATATGAATGCATCGCCTTCTGAAATTCCACCTCTTCTTGCACGCTGGTTCGTCCATCTGATGGTACTGCTCTTGTTTGGTGGATTGGTAGGCGCCATGCCAGACAGTACGAGCGAGACCGACACGGAAGCACACACACGACGGACACATGAAGAGAAAACTTGTAGCAAATCATTCACAAGATGGAGGAGTTCATCAAGACAACACCCTTAGAACTTGCGGCAACAAAGACCTGTGTTTGGAGTATTTCTCTTTTGTTCGTCGTTGCAGATGGAGCATTCTCGACTGCAGAGTGCAGAGAAAGGCTTGGCGGCCCGGCCGGAGGAGAGCTGGAGTGCAGAATTACAGAGCGACAGGTGGCGAATAGCGACTATCCGGCTGATCGCCGGTGACTGTGAGTTTGCGAACAGTGTGTGACTAAGTGAGCTGTGATGCGAGTTTATTGAAACTCCTATCCTTTGTCATGCATGGTTAACGCAAGATGAATAGGCGCAATTATGGGGCGGACGGGGGACTGCAAGGAGCTCTAGGCCTGGGAAAATCTTTCCTCTCCAAGCAAAGAGTCTATGAGGGAGCTGGCGCGCAGCTAATCAGTCATAGGCGCTTGAGCGCTAAGCCTTGACAAGGCCGAGGATGGACTGCGACCCTGCTGTCTGCGTCCTGCGGGGCAGGTGGAACTGTGGAGGGTTATATGAGTCGAGACTATTGTGAGTGTTTGGACAACGGCACGCTGTTGAAGATGATTACGCCACCTGCCCACGACGCCCACGATGCTTAGTCTTCGGCAGAGGCTGGAACAACCCTCACGGGAGCGATAGGCCCAATGACCGGGTTGGGTTCCCGGACTACATGACGCTCACACAGCCCGCTTTTACGAGTACACCGGTTGTTGCTTAAAGAGCGAGCATCACGGCCTTAGCTTTTAGTGGCTACATTGCTCAGGGGCCTAGCCAACAGCTTAGATCGCGAGGGAAGACGCACCGGTCGCAGTGCAATGAACACCCGTGCACAGAAGCAGCTTTTCAAGATCGGCGCACATATCCAATCCTACGACCAGACGGGTGAGGCGCTCCGCCTGGACCGTCAAGAGCCCGGCCATATTTCCGACGTCTACGACGAGAGCAATTTCCCCGCTGTTATGTGTCTTATTCGGCACACCCCGCAATCCGGAGCGTTTTCCTACTACAGTGATTGAGAGTGGGACGAACGCACTGAAAAAGATAACGACATTGCTCTCGATTGGCGAGATGGCGATCGAGGTCATCCAAAAGCAGCACTCGCTCTAGCTGGCTCAGAAAATCAAGAATGTCGAAATTGCATTAGGCAGAAAGCGGATCGATCCTGCGCTCAGCATAGGCTCAGCATCAACTACAGAAGAAGAACATTCATCGACTCTGATGGCGACTCGCGGCTTGGCGCAATAGCTAGGCAAGGGGCTCGAATATGAAGGTTCTGTACTTACAAACGTCCCCCAACATTCGAGAATGTATCGTCTGATTGTATCCTTCGTTCGAGCCCTGATGACTACGACCCTGAAGCTCTTGGCGGGAAAAGCAGCAGCGTGATAAGGCGGACTTCGCATTTTCTGCCAGTGAATCCGAGCCCTCTGCTGGCATGCTCTGCGTATCTACCGAAATCGATAAACTCATCTTGGTCAACGAGAAGTTCATGCGGGCTCGATCGGCTCTCGACGAGTTCAACGAAGAGGAAAGAAATCAGGTCATCAAGTGATTGGACTTGAGCGACAGAAAGACGGGCCTAATGCATGGCGGCTTGCCTTGGAGAGAATGAATGCTTGGTCTAAGGCGTGATGCAACAATCGTTTTCGGGAACAGATTTCCGCCCGCCACAGTTAACGACATTCCAGAATGGAATGTCCTTCGACGAGCAAAGGATGATATTTCACGCGTCAGGTTGCTCGACCAGAAGCGGCAAGATTCCATTCACATTCGTCAGCTTCCTTCGTACATCCGAGGATTCGGGGGGCTGATTGGAAATCTGCTCGACGGATACGACTGGAGCAACTCACTTGTGGACGGAGGCATCGTTCTGGCTGCTTTGGCAGCTACCACTGCCAAAGAAGTCGAGGCAGCAAAGTTTGCCGACATCGAGTAAGTACATACTCACGGTCCGCAGTCAATGGCAACGTACTGACTGGACGATTGTTCGATGTCAGTATCTACCTGTAGGACTTGCCCTCGGAACAAGCAACCGCTACGCTAAAGCATTTCGACTAAATTGATACAAGGAGTCTTCCGGCGATTGACGGCGAGAAGGTCATCTAGGTCGTCGTGCAAAACAGCAACACGATCACACTCCTGCCGTCCAAGTATCCTGTTCGGCGAGTATAAGTCATTCTGAAGCTCAGTCCATCGTCGATGCGCATCCTGTCGAATTTTGACCTGAACCAAGACGGTGTCGGCTTCGGCGGATGGGAGGCATGGAAGCTGCCTCGCGCCACGCGAGCTCCGTGCAAAGGGTACGGCACGCTCGCAATGGATCTGATACACGGCTCGCACTTGAACAATTGACATGCGATTCTGGAAGTACGCCAAGCGCAGGTCCGGAATTCGCTTCCTGCCTCCATGTGCGGAGACCATCAAGATAAACCAGGCGGTCGACGCTATGTATGATGTCTGGCCATGCGACCCATGGGATGTGCCACCCACCTACCCTCCTGAGGCAGACCAAGAAGAGCTCGCTATTCCGTTGATACTGGAACGTTCAAGATCGGCGATGGACTGCCTGCTAATGACCGTCCACGCGAAAGGATGGGATCAGCGCAAAGACGCACCACAGCTGGACTTTGGCCTGTTCAGTCGGCGTTGGCATTCACCCGAACATGCGGAGAATGACCCATTAATGAAACTTGCGCTCTTCGCTCGCCGCGTGGCATTGTACGAGTACGAAGCGACGGGTCTTGTTAAGCTGCGGGAACACCCAGATGGGCTGCTCAATGCCTACATGGACGATCCACGGGCTTACAACGACGGCCCTGACTTGCAGCTCAAACATGACTTCAGCCTCGCCCAGTATCGAATTGCCCCCCGAAAACCCCAGCGACGCGAGTTGCTCGGGTTGCCCACCATTTTCGAATTCTTCGACCAAGATCTCCCACCAAGCGAGTAAAGCTATCGGGAAGGTAGCCGAGCGGGTGGATAGGACGACCTCAGAGGAGACCCAGTTACGCAAGCTAAGCGCAAGCTCATGTCGGACAGCGTTGAGGAAGCGCTCACAAGACCGCCTACCCGCCAGATCTTCCTTCCCAACAACTTGCTCGATTTCGCGTGGGATGGGATGGCTGAAGGCACCTTGGCTCCGGACACGGCTAAGGCAAGTATTTAGTCGCCTCCCAGTCGAGAGACTTTTAAAAACAGGCTCTTTGTCTACTAGAGGCACGACGCGGCCTCCACCTGGCAGCTGGAAGACAGGCGGCGGGACGAGACCACGGAGGTGCTGTACGCGTTTGTACGCCAGTCACAGAACTGCGCGCGGCTGGCCGAGCGCAAATCCAGAAATTACTTTGTGGATGACTCTAAGCTCGCAGAGTAACTGTTATTTGCAGGAGATCAAGTGCGCCATCACGAGGTGATCAGTCCGACCGACGGCGGGACACAAGATCAGTGCGCCGCGCCGCTAGGTGTTGCAGCCCTACCTAGTTGTGAGTCCAGTGCGCCATGGCTGAGAATTTGCGTCGACATGTGAAAAGTTTCTTGATCATACCAACCGCGTTCTGACATTCTCCGGTCTCGTGCAGCCGTTTGAGAGCCCCTACCAGCAGGCCGAGCTATGAGATCTGCTGAATGCTTCCGTGTGGATCCTGCGCAATATGCGCACAATTCCGGGGAGACGAAGACGTCGTCCCTCAGGGCAGGTAACAGTTAGGCGCAAGCAGCGGAGGACGGAGTCGAGGTTGACATGATACACTTCACAAGGTCCATGGTTCACCGCAGGATTGAGCCTGGAGCCGGCAAGGATGATTCACAGGGGAATCAGGTTGAAACTACCCACCCAGGCGAGGCCTATAGGATCGATGGCACAGAGAGCTAGCTATGCCAGAGAAAATGACGGGGATACCTAAGGATGCCAAAAGAGCAATCCACCACCAAGAATGATACATTATACATGCAAGGGAGCGTGGCATCTCGAATGGGCTGAGCGAAGGAGAGGCACGAGGAAGATATCATGCCGTTTTTGCTATTAGGACGGAAACGCAGCGAGCGCCCGGGTAGGGCGCCGTGAGCATTGGAGATGCATTGCGAGCGTATAAAGCCAGCGCGGCGAGGGACGATGACCCCCATGTGGCCATTCTGTAGGTAAGATCCAGTTGGTCTCCACCGTCGGTTAATATCATGGAGCGTATGGGATGAGTCACGTGACGATGTTGTTCTCTGTGCCCATCTCCCACACTGCACCGCCCGCCAGGCTGGCCTCACACTAGGAACTGTTGCTCGGTTCGGGCTGTGGTGCAGACGCGTGCCGGCGGTGATATGACTGATATCGACTGATTTCATTTTGTCTTTGCGTTATCTCAGCGCCGGGGAGGCGGGGCACTGCGCCACTCTCTCCCGGCCGCCAGTTCACATGTTAGGCTGGCTGCTAGTCTGCGTTCCTCTCCCCGTCGGGTGGCGACCGGTTGCTCATTAGTAATTGGCATCGTCGTACGGATACAGATAGTCAGACATGGTTTCGCTCCAGGTCCATTGCGACTGCGCAGCTTGGGCAGGAGGTTTGGCGTTGACACACGTCACAATACACACGGCAGGCCACTGCAACCTCGAGAGAAGCACCGGACTGACGCAGCTGGCTCATCTCTGTGTTGACGTCGGTGGTCATCTGCATCTGCATATCTTGCCTGTCACCGGTTCCGTAGACGCGGGTGCGGAGGCCATCCATCATCTCTCAAGCGACAGAACGTCCCACGGACAGCAGAAGCAAAGGAAGCAAGCCTGACCTGCGAATCGCCAAGCGGTAAGCGTGGCAACGATGGCCTTCATCCAAAAGATCCCGTCCTCACGCACGCGACAACAACGCGCTGCGTCCCCACCGCCGCCGACCGAGTCGGAGCGGATTCATCACAGCTCCAGCAAGGTCAAGGGAAAGTCGACTGCGCGGTCGAGGGCGTCGCAGACGCAGACGCAGACGCAACTGCAATTGCAATGGCAGCTGCAGCAGCGGAGTCAAAGTTACAACGACTGTGCGGATGATGAGGATGAAGACAACTGTGACTGCCACGAGCCCGAGCGCAACGATGGCCAGGACCGCCCTGACGCCGATGAACGACTGCGGGCCGAGACGCTCAGATCACCACTTCTGCACGCGGCTCCCCTGCCACACCAACCTTCAGCACCCGCGGCGAAAAGCGGAACGACCGAGCCGACGCTGTTCGTTGATACCTCCGCTGCGCAGGGATACCTCTCGCGCGGCTCGCCCAGCAAAGTATCATCGACGAGGAATAACAGGCGTGCCGGCGGCGGTGATGCGGCGCTGCTAGAGTCGATGGATCGGCTCGGCGCACATGGCAGCGTCGCCAACCCTGTCAAGGGTAACGAGAAGGGGAAGGACGACGACTGGAGCGTCGTCTTTCCAGGTAGAGCTGCGCTGAAGGCGCAGGCCGCCACTGCCGCCGCCTCCGCCGCTGTTGCTGTTGCGGAAGCAGAGGCCAAGGCAAGGGAGAAACAGAGTGAAACGCAAGCGGAGGATGTAGATGTCTTCTCTAACTTTGAGCATGACCGAGAAGAGGAGAAGCGGGAAGATGGTAAGGCCCTCGCACAGATGGCATCCAAGTCGCCCTCGTCCCTGGCATGTGGCGACTGACCCTCACTCTTTGGCTCCCTTCCTTTTGCGATACCGACGACAACAGTAGCATCTAGGAGCAACTTACCGCCCCCCGCTCACGACGGAAGGGGCATGTTTTCCTCGGCCGGCAGCAGCTACTTCTTCGACTTCCCGCAACAAGCAGATGTCATCGAAGAAGAGGTGGTGGTCGCGCTTTCTAACCATGACGAGGATGATGAAGAGGAGGAGGAAGATTGGCCGCTCGAGTCGCCTTCCCTGCCGTTCTCTTCTGACTCGTCCGCTTCCCGACAGCGGCGCCACAGCGGCGGACTACGTGCCACCGGGTCAGCAGCGCAAGCGCACACCTCGTATCTGGGCAGGGCGACAAGCGCCGACAGCTACTCGACGACCAGCGTGATCTTCAGCCCGTTCGAGCACGAGCACGAGCTTGGATACGGTTACGAGAGCTGGTCTGATGCTGCTGCCCCTGCCACCGCACCGCCGGATGCAGTGGCGCTGGAAGAGAGGGAGCGTGCTATACGGCTCTTGCGCAACGTCGACGTCTTCTACAAGGAGCATCATCCGCCAGTGACTAAAGGTGCGGCTGCGGCTACGGCTGCGGCTTCTTGCAACCAGCATTCACAATCGCAACCGCAGTGGCAGTGTGGGCCCTCGTCCAAGCAACAGGTGCGCCATGCAAGGCAGACGCCGTCGTTTCAAGAGCAGCACGAATTCGAGCACTTGCTCGCGCTCGCGCCGTCGGCGCTTTCTGCTGGTCTTAGTAGCACGTCTTACTTTGCGGCAATCAGCGCAGCAGGCGAAGGAGCTGGAGTGCCTCTGCTGACAGTTGGAGCTGGCGAGCTGTTCGCTTCTACTGCTCCGGCGCATACACGCGGCACGAAGCGCAGTCGACGCTGCCGGCGCGCGCGGCAGCAGCATCAGCGCTCGATCCTTGGCATGCTCGACGGTGACTACTCTGGTGCCGGGCACATTGCGAACGATGCAGAAGAGGACGAAGGGCAAGACGATGTCGTGAACGATGAGGATGATGATTCGGACGGCTTGACGGACGAAGCGTCTGAGGACACTGCCGCTGCTGCAGCGGACCGCCACACGTGCCGCAGCAGCAAGCGCAGCAACAACACGAGTTGCTCGCGCTCCGTCTCCACCGTGCACACGCACCAGTCGGCGACGACGTCCGCTGGCGGCGGCGGCGTCACCCTCGCGATGGTGCGCCAGCAACAGAAGCTCCATGCGAAGTCGCAGGTAAAGGCCAAGGCGAAAGCAAAAGCAAAAGGCGGTAGCAACATGGCGACAGTGCATGTGCATGGCGTCTTTGGCCGCAGATCAGCTGGCGCTCGAGAACAGGCGCATACAGCGACGGGTAAAGGTGCTGAGCTGCGTCAGGCGGAGCAACAGCTAACCGCAGGGCAGCAGCAGCGTCCACCGCTTTCGCGCGGCGAGAGGGTCATGAGCGCCATCCTGCGCCGCGTATTTGATCTGGAGCCCGAAGTGCTCGACGGCTTCTTTGAGTGCACCGACAGCGCGGACGCCGACGCGCCTCACTCACCAGCGCCCGCTGACAGCGCCGCGGCCGCGCCTGCGCCTGCGGCTGCAGCTCGGTCGCCGCTCCGCTTTGGGTTCGGATACGACATCAGCGAAGCGCCGCTAGACTACATGTACGCGCACGCCCCGACTTCGGTTTCGGCTGTCGCGTCGTGCCAGCCACATTGGCCCCGAAGCCACCACTACCATCTGCACGCGCATACGCACGCGATGCATTGCCTAGCGCAGATCGACGAGCTCTTGGAGCTGCAGCAGGACTCGGCTGCTGTTGAAGAAAAAGTGCGGGACAGGGAGGCACATGCAGTCGCAGATGCCGAAGCTGACATGACGGATATCAAGATCTGGTCCAGCGATCCTGCAACCGCTAGCGAAGGTGCGCTCGCCCTGCATCGCTACGAGTCACCGAGCTCACAGCTGCACGCATATAGCGGGATATTCACCAGCGCAGATGCCCGGCGCACTTCTACCGTGGGCACAAGCATCGACACAAGTCCCGGCAGAGGGAACAGCAGCAAAGCAGAGGCGCTCGAAGGCTTGCCGCAGCATTTGGAGCCGACGACTATCGAGGCGCTGAATGCGCTCATGGGCGGTGTACCGTTCCGTATCTGGACCGAACTAGCGAAGCACTTTGGCTTGCCTACCCCCGGAAGCTTCATCAGCGCCAGCGACGACCCGCGCGCACCCATGGATGGCCGGCGGACCTCGAGCGCAGACGCAGATCGCGTCAGCGCGAGTGCAATTGAGGCTGTGTATTCGGTTACGGAAAACGCAGCTGCACGAGGCGAGGTTAACCGCTCGCGATCTGCATCGTCAGCTTCGTCGCTGTCGCTCAGGCTCGGCTCCGCAACGAGGAGCAACGCGCTGGCGATCGCCTCGGCCGGCGCTGGTCTGCCGGCGCGCGATGACCGCGACATCCTTCCGAAAGCTTGGCGCGGCCGGGTTCATCCTGCTATCGCTGCGCAACATTCGCCCAAGGAGTGATTGGGCGCGCCACCATCCTTCCTTCTTCCTTACCGCCAATCTGGTACCTTTTGACATTTCGAATTCGACCACAGTACTTGCAGTATCAAAACCACTTATTTCGATTTGATATAACTTTTGTCCTGTGCTCCTTCCAACCCGGCTTGTGGCCGGCATAGCCTTGTGCTATGCACCCATATGCACCCATCTGAACACTCGCACTGCAGAAATACTCACACGCATGAACAGCACCAGCACCAGCCCTGTACAATTTCCCACATTACCCGCAGACGGCTGCAGATATATGGCTATGTTCGACTTCTGTACTGTATGCACGATCCCCCCCTTGTATACCATTGCTCTTCCCAACAAGATGCAACTGGGACATCATGGCATTTGTAGAGCGGGCGTGTGTGCCGCGGTTCATCGCCCTATGGCTCCAGCCTGCCTGAGGGCCCGCACCTCGTCCTCGCTGTAAGCTAGTTCCGCCAACACCTCGTCCGTGTGTTGGCCCAGCACGGGCGGGGGGCGCGTGACCGGCATCTTGCTCTCGCCGTACTGGACCGCGGGGCTGGCGATCTTGATGCGCCCAGCGCGGGGATGGTCGACCTGCGTGACGACCCCCCGTGCGCGCGCCTGCGGGTGCGCGAACGTCTGCGCGATGTTGCGAATTGGCGCAGCGGGTATGCGCCCGTTAATCTGCGCGAGCCAGTCGGCGCTAGTGTGCTGCTGGAGCAGCGACGAGAGAAGAGCAATCAGCCCATCGCGGTGCGCGACGCGCGCAATGTTCGTGCTGTACCTGCTGTCTGCCGCCAGGTCCGGGCGGCCAAGCAGGCTCGCGAGCAGCTTGAACTGCCCGTCGTTTCCGGCGCCCACCATCAGGAACCCGTCCTTGGTCGGGAAGACTTGGTACGGAACAATGGAAGGGTGGCTAGTGCCGTGCCTCCCGGCCTCCTGGCCAGCGATGAGGTAGTTGCTGGCGATGTTCGCCAGGCTTGCGATTTGGCTCTCAAATAGGCTCGCGTCGATGTGCACGCCCTGACCCGTCTTGCTGCGCCCGATAAGCGCAGCCATGATGGCACCATGGACATACAGCCCCGTCGTCAGGTCCGTCATCGCGACGCCGATCTTGACCGGCGGCCGGTCTGCTTCGCCGGTGATATGAAAGAGCCCCGCATCGGCGGCGATGACCACGTCGTACCCCGCCGACGGGCTGAACGGGCCTGTCTGGCCGTAGCCGGTGATGCTGGCGTAAATGATATCGTGCTTCCACCCCTTCATTTGCTCGTATCCCATGCCCATGCTCGCCAACTTGCCGGGCAGGTAGTTCTCGACGACCACGTCGGCCTGCTGGACGAGCCGCTTGATGATCGCGAGACCCTCGCGCGACTTGAGGTCGACCGTAATCGAGCGTTTGGACCGGTTTACGGAGAGGAAGTAGGCTGATTCCGGCGGTAGGCTCGCCCAGTAGTCTTCCTTCCCCTTGGGCGGTGGTGGCAAGGACGATTTCGAGGAAGGTTGCGCAAAGGGAGGGCCCCATGCACGCGTATCATCCCCACCTGTTGGTAGGGCAATGGAGCACCACGCAAGTCCGTCAGTTCGAATCGAGCGGCGACGAAAGCAAATGCACATGCAATGATGAGTGACACACCCTTGGGATGTTCGATCTTAATCACATCCGCACCAAGATCGGCAAGAAGCATGGTGCAGTAGGGACCAGCCAGAACGCGAGTGAGATCTACAACTTTTACACCTTGCAGAGGCGGCGGGATGGAAGGAGGCTGGCGAGAAGATAAATCAAGTGCATTTTCAGTGCTTGCAGTGTCACAGCTGGGAGATGTTGCAGAGCGTGCATGGTCGTGCCTACATCGCTTTCTCGTGCTAGAAGGTGATAGATTATGTTCGACGAGTGAGCGCGAATGGCTGTCTCGATACCGGAAGGTGCGTATGATGTTGCCGAGCGGCGGCCGAAGATGAGCTGCCTGATTAGCAGTAGCAGCAGCAACGCCTACTGCTCGTACGCCAGCCATAGCGAACCGAGTGCCTCTTGGGGCGAACATGGCGAAAGCTCTCGTATCTTTGCTCCCTTCCCTGCAGGTACACGAGGTGTCGAAACTCAAACCAAGCGACTTCCCAGAAAGAAAGGAGGCGAAGAGACTCCCGGCGTGCGCGATTGGAAGGGGAGGAAGAAAAGGCTGGTAAGCGGCTGTCACTCCGCACCGTTCAGGACAACTCCACTGCCTGCATTCGACTAGATGCACCAAACTAGTGACCACAGCTATGCCATGTACATGTAGACAACAAAGCGCCATACAAAGCTGCCTGTGACAACGACTACTCTCCGCCCCGGCTTCTTCGGGAGGGTGGGGCAGCCGGAGTGCCGGGACACAACCCTATTTTATCGCTGCCAAGACCCCTCATCGTGCTTTCATTTGGATAGTCCTGGCCCGGACCGGAGCTTCCAAAGTGACGGAGCGGCCCGGCAGGTCGGAATCGAGCGACAGAAAAGTTATGGTGCAATTCGAGCGAGAATGGAGGAATTGCGGGAGCTCACGCGCAGTTTTACCGGAGTACAACAGGAGTTTCTACCGGAAGAAGCAAATCTTGGCGGAAATGCAATGGAAAAGGTCAAATACACGGGGTTTCCTTGTGGTCGATCACCCGATTTCAACATGAGGGCATTGCTTTGTTAGGCTCATCTGGTCATGGTTGCATCCACTTGACCTCGATGGCAGCAGTAAATTGCACTGCCAGAATGGTCTCTTGCCGTGCTCTTCTCGACGGCTGATGGGATTGGAATGCAACGAAGCTTGGAAACGCAAGATAGAAAAGAGGCAGTGCTGCACTGACAAGTCTTTCACCCTGCGCGCCAGCGTGCCCGTGAACCTTTCTTCTAGATCTTGAAGCGCCGACCCTGGCCTTATATAGCCGCCACCGAGGCGACTAGAAGGGATTGCACCCTCATACGGTAGTTCATACGGCGCAAAAGAACGCTGCAAGGAGAAGAAGGAATTCCCACTCGACCATATCTATGCTTCCGCATTCTCTAGAAACCATGGGCCGCCTGCTTTCCACCCGCTCCGTCTTTCCCACAATGCTCCGATTCCTGGCCCACATGCTGCTCATCCCACTGCGTCTGAGCCCGCCGTCATGGACGGGCGTCACATTGCACTTCTCGCCAGCCCTTCCAGAGGCGGAAACTCCCATCGAAAATGAGGCCGAAGGCGGGGAAAGCACGGACATTCGCAGCAAGCCCAACGGCAATGGATACCGTCCGGCAGATGCAAACGGGAGCGTCAAGGCTAATGGCAGTAGTCATACATATGAAGATGGAAGGGTACATGGGGACGGGGATGGTAAATATGCACAAGTCGAACCAGCAGTGCCGTCCCTGCGATACCTGCTGCACGAGCACTGCCCATCCCTCCATTCGACCTCTCACTTTCGCCCGACACCTTGGCTCGCCTCGGGCCACCTGCAGACGATTTACTCTGCGCGCGCCAATACGGTGCTGCAAGAGAAGGTGAGATACAAACGCCGTGTGTTGCTCGTCCCGGATGGCGGGACACTCTCACTCGACATCAGTCCGCCCGAGCTGGCGCAAGACGACCCAACTGGTAACACCGAGACGCTTGTCATACTCCACGGCCTCACAGGCGGCAGCGGCGAGACGTACGTGCGTAACATCATCAAGCCGCTCACCAAGCCCAAACGCGAAGGCGGACCGGGATATCGCGCGATCGTCGTCAATTTCAGAGCTTGTGAGTTATCGTGTGTCAAGGCTCTGTGGGTGACTTCGCAAGTACAAGAGGCTGAGACGAGTTCCCATTCCATTGCCCTCGCAGGCGCACACACGCCCGTCACATCGCCACAGCTGTACTCGGCTTCCAAGACATCGGATCTGCGCTGTGCACTGCTCTTCATCACCTCCGCTTTCCCCAACGCGCCGTTGGCTGGCATCGGCTTTTCGCTTGGCGCCAACGTCCTCTCCAAGTATCTCGGAGAAGAGGGCGACGCAACGCCTCTGCGCGCCGGCATGGTCCTCGGCACCCCCTTTGACCTCTCCCGCGGAAGCATGGTGCTGGAAAAACCCGGCATCAACCGGGCTGTGTACAGCAGGACTATGGCCGGCAACCTGGCCCGTATGGTTGGCCGGCATGTGGATGTCATCACGCTTGACAAGGACGCCGAAAAGCTCATCTCCGCACTATACCATCCTCCGCCCGCGGAGGTCTGCCTGCGTGAGAGGAACGTGCTACCCAACACGCTCAAGTACTTTGACGACACCGGCACGCGCTTCCTTGGTGGGCACCGCAAGCCATATGGCGAGTTCCCGTTCGACACGGCCGATGACTACTACCACGGCGGCTCGGCGCTGCCGACGATGACTAACGTGCAGCGCCCGCTGCTCGCATTCAATGCGATCGATGACCCCATCGTGCCGTACGAGCTGACGCAGAGCGTGCGCACCATCATGGGCATGCGCGGCGTCGACCCGCCAACCGAGGGCGTCTCTATCCGCTTGGTTGGCGCGGGGAACCCCAACATTGTCCTTGCGACCACCATGCTGGGAGGCCACCTCGGCTGGTGGGCCGGCTGGCGCCCGCGCAGGTGGATCAGCGGGCCGATCTGCGAGTACCTGCGCATGGTCCTCGAAGCGCACGAGTTCGACCATCTTGGCGGCAAGCGCAAGCACGCCTACAGCCAGCCCGGCCGCGTCGTCACCAAGGACGTCAACGTCGATTTGCTCCCCATCGATGCGATCCAGAAGTGGGACGACCCGCTGGCTGCTGCCACGGCTGCATCTGTTAAGGTGAATGAGAAGCCCCAGCCGTACGGCCGCATGACCCCGGAGAACAACGCTAGCGCCAACGCCGACGTAGATGTAGACGCAGGCGACGCGCGCGAGGTGGAGCAGCAAGTCGGCGCAGGGCAGCAGGACGGGCTGACAGCGCAAGGAGCCGGCAACGACCGTCTCGCGTGGCTCACGACCAAGGTGCTCCCGCACGCGCCGCTCGTGCATCCGTTCATGCATGCGTACTACCACCGAGATGCCGACGGCAAGCAGCGCCAGGAGGACATGCTTCGTCGCGGGCGCCGGTTGCAACTGCGCATGACGCTCGACGCCACTCGCCTCGAGGTTGGCTTCGCAGAACTGCGCAAGGAGCTCCGCGTCGCAGGCGCAGGTGACGTATTCATCGGCGGCCTGGATATCCCCGGCGGCGTCCGAGACGCCACAGTTGCCGAGAGACACCAAGGGCTCATTCAAGGTCTTTGATGAAATATACTTTCTTATGCAGATGGACTTGAAGTAATATATTTTCATCTATATAGAGACTAGATGGCACTAAAGATACACAGTTCACAGAGGAGGACGTCCGAGTTGATGAGCGTGGGACATGCAATTCGGCGCTGCTCAAACATGATCACGCCATCTAAGGCACTTCATGGGGCTGAATCGAAGTGCAAGCACCGTTTGGAACTTTTACACCAGGCGATGCCTATATTGAGAGTGTTGCGCAGAATTATGAAGTGATACAAAATGCCTCATGGTGACATTCTATAATGAGATGGGCTCACACAGTGAGCTGGGAAAGAAAGTGGAATAACACTTCCCTAAAGATGAGCAGGAAGACGAGGCCCGCACCACCACGTAGCCTGGTCCCTTGCGCATTTAACTGCAACCTCGGCCAAGCATGCCGCACTAGCACTTGGGTCCAGCCTTGTGCCATCTCAAACAAACACAGTTCTGGCATGTAGCAAATGTGAGCTCCGGAGATGGCGCGCAACGTGGAATAGATGTCTTCTGAGAGCATGTGCGTCTGCATACCCAGCGCAAGCAGTAGGGAGGCGTTCCAGTAGCCGTTACTGCCACCGAAGAGCTGCGCGATCGCAAAGCTACGTCAGTTTCTGCCGAACGAGCTGCAGGGACAGCAATGAAATGCGGCTCACTCCAAACTTTCTGCGTCGCAACTCTTCCTGGGTGGAATCCACCGTAGATGGTGTCGACCTCCGCAGCGATCAATGGAGTGATCTTCTTTTATGCATAGTTGTAAATGCAGCAGCATCCCTAGACGATGTCGACGTCTCTCTTGTTGAATGCCCGGGCGACCCACTTAAGCGCCGTGAAGGAGGACAGTGATCCGTGACAAAGATTGCAATCGTCTCTGAGCCTAACGAAGGGAGAGGTAGGAAGTGGTTAACGGTGTCGGCCATTGAGGTTGACTCCTGCACGCGGATGACACGCAGTTTAGAACCAGTGGGACGTCATTTCGCGCATCTCCGTCTCCAACGGCTCGATGGGCGCCTCAAGGTCCTGAAGGCTTCCTCGCGCCGCAAGACCACACTTAACACTGCCATCGAGGAAGAAGAAGGTGAAGGATGGAGCGACGTGCTCCCTGGCATGGATGGCGAGTTGCGCCAATTCCTTGTGCCCTCGGATGTCTCGGCACCCATCATCAAATTGACTACCAACGCGCTTGCTACGATCGCGCTGAACAGCCGTCACAGCTCGCGCATGGCTACACCCGCCATGACGCCGGGCATCTCCGCGCCAGTCTCATCCTTGAACCTGCATGCCACGTTAGTCGATGCGAGCAATCGCCATGGTAGCTCCGCAATGTTGTTAATGTCGACAACGCCAATGCCACCATCCCAAGCTACATGCTCGTCTACGCAGACGCCTCCAACGCCACGCTAGACTGAATCTGGGGGCAACACGCCGCCTGAGCCCGGGCTGATGCGTCGCATGAGTCTCACGAATATCTTCCCAGTAGGTTGTCGTAAGAGTAGCCGAAAAATGGAAGTGTTGGCGCCAATGCCGCCTCTAACTCCTATTCTTCCAACGGCCCGAGGGCCCAGAGCACCCCAACACGTTAGCTTAGCCATCCATATAAGCGGCGCCTCGCACGGTGCAACTACGCAACCGCGCTTTTCATCCAGATTCCAAGGTGCGAATCCCTTCTCGTTAGATCCACTCCCATCAACATCTTGAGTATTGGTCTCTCACCGTCTCAACCCTCATGCTTACACATCAAGAATTTGGATCTTTCATCAACGAAAGTGTACTCTCTCTGAATGCGCCCTACATAAACATCTTTCCAGCCGCTTCTTGCGTATATTTAGTCAACAATGCCGACCTGTACCTATCAGCGGTTCCAATTCTGCTTACATGTGACTTCCTAAGCGCATTCTTTGGCTTCGCTTTTCTCAATGTGTCTTCGTGGTGGTCTCTCGGCTCGACTTTTCTTTGCTTCCAATGAACACCGAAACGACTGTCCATGATCTTCACTACATGATGCACAATCTATTGATGGCCGTCGCCCGTTTTCTGTTCCAACATTCAAGATTCCACTGTATAACGTGTACCCATCCCAACAAATTCTTCGCTCATTGCTCATCGGACAATGACAACTTTATGGATATGTTGCGAACCTGTGAGGCTGAGAGCGTGAGCCCGACGTGACGCATTACGGTGCTGCCTTCTCAGCTTCACGCTCGTCCGATCCCAGATCTTCAGGATAAGCAGTGAGGCGGAAGACGGTGAAAACGGATGAAGAGGGCATTGCAAAAAGTCTTGGGTGACACAGGGCGAGGCGATAGGACTGGTAGGGACTGGCGAGGGGGAAGGCCTCGGTCGGCTGCGTGAAAAGCGAAAACCAGATATCGATGGCTGAGTCCCAAAACGTAAATAAGATGCATCACGCACGCCAACTTGCGCCAGGGACATTTGTGATTTCGTGGAAATGCGCACATTCATCATCGTTACCGCAACCAGCAAGCGGCCAAGGACGGGTCGAGATTCCTACACAAGTCCGTCGTACAGGCTGAGCGCTTGGACGATCGTTGGGTCTTGCTTTGAGCCTTCTTGGAATTCTTCAAAGGACACTGCAGATTTTGAGGTAGGTGAACGACAAGAAAGGAGAAAAGAGTAGATACGATCAGTGTCTCGCAGGTTACCTCGCAAAGAGACAGCCACATAGATAAATGAAAGGACTCCAAGAAGACTCACGTTGCGCGTTCTTATCTCGGTCCATCATGCGGAAAATCTTGTCGACACGCTTCTCGGGCGTGTCTTCGTCGGCAGGAAGCTTAACCATCTGCCCTGTCATCTTATAGATACTCCGTACAATCGCTGAGGTGAGGCGACGCGAAAAATTCAAAGATATGACAAATGGGTTCACGATCAGTTGGCGAGGCCCTCCGGGAATATCCTTATGCACTTACTGAGCATCTCATCGTACGTGATATTTCCATCTCCGTCGATATCGTACAGCTGAAACGCCCAGCGCAGCTTCTCGTCCAGACGCCCTCGGCTAGTGACGCTGAGTGCGCATATGAACTCTTTAAAGTCGATTGTCCCGTTCTTGTTCTCGTCGAACACATTGAACACGTATTCTGTGCATACCAGAACGCATACAGGACCGTAGTAGCGCGTCAGTCAGTACGATGTCTCTTCACTTCCGCTCCGGAATTCAAGGGAGCAGCATTCAGGGTGGGCGAACAAGAAATGCACTCACGCGCGAACTGCTCTGAGTCACCAAAAGGGAAGAACTGCTTGTAGATCCGGCAGAACTCTGCCTTGTCCAGCACACCCGACGGGCAATCCTTCAAGAAGCCTTTGTACCATTGCTGTAGCTCCTTTCGGTCGACTGCATAAGAACGGCGAGGAGCAAGTACATTGGGAAATGCGAATGAAGAACAAGAGGCAGGCAAGATCAGTCGATGCGCAAAAAGCAAGAGCGAGGAACGCCTGCGCAACCCTGACGTGTATACTTGTGATTCTTAGTGTGCCAAAGATGGACGCCCGCAAGACTCAAGGCGCTGGGTGAATGCAGAATTTGACGGCAGCGCCGAGGCTGGCGATGTGACAAGAGGGAGCAGCGTGCTAAAACTTACAATACGTGTTCTTCTGCAGATCCGACAGCTGTTCTGGCGATAGCTTTGACTGTCCCTTTCCCATTTTGACGAACAGCTAGCGAATGTCGCGATGCTCGTTCTCGCTTTCCAGTGTCTGGTTCGTGTGGCTTTGGGTTCAGCCTCGATGGATACCCGATGCTCTGCGATACAGATGCTCGACGCCTGTAGGGACTTTGCGAGGTGTTTTGGGTAGCGTTGATGATCTTGGTCGAAGTGATGGTGGAGAGTCTTGAATCGACAGCTGACTACGCGCTCACGAGATCGGGTCGAGTAACGAGCCGACGAACTGATGGTGCTTCGGGGGCGAACGGAGTTTGACGTTCGTTTTACTGAGCTACAATTTGTTCAACAACTGGTGATTGCATCCACCCTTATGCTGATGCTGATGGAGCTGGTGAATGATGGATGCGTGTGCTGGCCAAGGCTGGTGCTCGTGGTGGTGAGCAAGATCACGACAGCGCGTGTGCCAGGAAAGAGTTGTGATGTAGACTTGATGGACTACAGCAGGAGCTGTGCATGCCAAGATGCTCGGGGGGCTGTGCAATAATGAGACTAACGGGGGAGGAGACCAGATGCTGGTCTCACATACGGGTGCATCGACAGCGGCCATCCGTGAAATAGTTGAGACTCATATTTTGTGGCGGCGTCTAACCCATCCTTTCCATGGGGTGGCCCAAGCACGGCATGCTGGTGAGTGGTGACAGTGACGCGCAGGGACACGGTGACACGGTGACATGATTTACAACCATCACACTATCTCTTCTCTGTCCTCTCCCCATTCTAACCCGCTTCTTCGTACAGATGCGCCCTCGAATCTTTGAGGACAGATTGCCCTACGAGTGCCTGCTTTTGGACACCCACCTGGTGGGCTCAAACTTTATGGTGAGCACCCCTCGTTCGCCGTTTTTTATATATCTTGATGGCTGCTCGGTACATGAACCCGCGGCAGAGAGATGGGAATACTTTCGTCGCCTGCCAAGCTATTTCCCGCCATTCTGGAGGGCCAATAACATTACTTCGTTGAAAAGTTTTATGGGTATACCGAACGATGGCCACCGTCAACTGCTTTACTTCTCACGGTGTATATGTGGTATTCCCTGCAGGGCGCTGATGACTCCTCACCGTGGCGCATTTTTGCTCGAACAGGCAAGAAGAGGGTTCACAAGAGATGGTTCGAACGCGTTCATTGGTGTCACGGACGGTCCAAAAGTCACAAACACTCTTCAGCCAATTAGCACTTTTCCGCTGTTAAAGTGCAGTCAACCGAAATCCCCTCTGCAATACTTTGTTTGGTTCGTCTCGGAACTCTCTGCCGGTGCTACTCGTGGGAACACAAAGCTAGTTTCAGTGCTATATATATAGCTCATTCGTCGCAGCTCATCTCAGTTCCCGGCGAACCCGCCCCCCTCTTTCTGTCTCTTCAGTTGCCGGTTCTAGCTGTCTGTGCCAAGCGTCGTTCTCAGTCTCCGTTTCCAAAGAAACCACACTCTTCTGGATTCTGACATGCTGCGTTTGCCTGTGGGCTGTCATGTACTGGTTGCCACCGCTGTGACCTAAGGATGTCATATTTCGTACAAATACGATACTGGTGTCACGTCTGCAACCACCCGTAAAGGCACCTCGCTTTTTTGATTCCCCACTATTCCCTCGCAAGCTGCTGAAAATGCAATCTTTTCTTTTTGCTGATTTCACGCTCTTTACTCTCACTGAGCTCCATACGTCGACCAGGATTGAAGCGGTCTGGTCTTCGAGATATGACAAGGAATCATGGGTGGCAGTCGTCACGACCCACGATGATAGCGCCAGTCTGACCTTTCAGAGTTCCTCCGACAGGCCTTCGGACGCACCGGCTTCCAATGTCGCCCCTGATGAGCTTCCGATCAGCTCGGCAATGTGGCACTTAAAATGAGAAGAGCACTAACGTTCTTATACCTGGGAGCAAGCAACCAGTGTTGGCAAAAAATTGAAGGCTGGGGTATGGCCAACGCGGATCCGACGTCGATCGTGCTGCAAGAGCCTCGCTCCAAGAACGCGAGCACGTACTTTGAGGTTCTGGTCATGCTGTTCGACCCGTCGAAGGAGTACATTGCAAAAGGCCGTGCGAGCTACACCCTGACGCGCAGGCTGCCGTCAAGCACGGATATCTCCGAGGGCGAATAAACCTGCGATGACACCTACGACGGCTCGCCGGAACCAGACCTGTCGAAACTCAGCATCGAGAAGGCGCCCTAAGCGTGGCAGATACTGCAGGACATCGGCAAGGTGTCGCAAAGAAGAGTCAAGAACTTCTTTGCGTCGCGGAGCTAGCCAGCGTGGATGAAACCCCAAACGGACGATAGCCCGACGTCGCTGCACGGCGGCATGGTCAAGCCCGTGTACTACGCCGTGTATGCAAAGTACCTGGCGAAAACGCTGATAGCGCTGTGCAAGGTGGGCATCAGAGCGTACCAGCTGTCGACCCAGGAGGAGCCGAACTACGGGCCGGCCAAGTGCGCCGGCACGATGATCAACGCTGAGGTTGAGGCGGACATTGGCGATCTGGTGCGACCACAGTTCGACCAGAACGACTTACACGATACAGGTCTGCTCGTGCTGGTCCACAAGTGGGGCTCGAAGATCTACGCGATTGACTTCCTCAATCACAGCCAGTCGTTCGCCATTGTCGTATGATACTGCTATGCGGGCAACCTGCGCGGCCAGCAGCCGTTCAACCGGGCCTACCCGGGCGCCTAGATTCGCTTTACCGAGTGCACGAGGGTGAGTCTGGAGTCGGGTCAGACAGATAGAGCGGATGGGCTGAGGCAGAAAGTAACTCCTCCCGTGCGCAGTTCATGCAGTACTTCCACGAGCCGTGGCCCAAGACGCGCGGTCAGGTGCTGATCACGAGCACGATCAACTACCGAATGCAGAACGTGATCCTGGAACGCGACGCTGCGTGCGGACGAGAACCAGTTCACGGGCCTGACGCTGCCCAACGCCTACACAACTGCCTAGCGTCGGTGCTGGTGCATGCCGACGGGTCGTACATGCTCACTTCAACCTTTGCGACGATCGCGCATGGCTCCCTCGCCACGGGGCTGCGCGACATGGAGATGTAGGTCGTCAAGATGCGCATCAATTCCACTGCCGGTGAGCCGCTTGCACACTACGTTCTTGTTATGTGCCAGTCGATGTCTGTACGTGCGAGCTGACTGATAGGCGGTGTGCTACGTATTGTACGACCGCCCACGGTGAGCGTGTGCAGTCAAGTGCCTGTTGCACATACACTGAGCATATGTACCCTCATCGACAATGCTTAGCATCCGTCTTTGCACTGCCATGGTCAATCAAAATGGCGCGAAAAACGCACGAGACGAAAGAAGGGCACGTGGCCACAGGAGAAGAGTCACCTTTGAAGGAGCTGAATGGCTTCTGCGGCCTTCTGGCTAAGTGGTTGAAGTCCATTCGTTGTTGCACGTTTCCATCTTGTAACTATGCTATTTTAAAACTTTTCTGTCTCTAGCGGTGGGGGCTGTAGTATATTCTACACATGGTTAACAAGGTCTAACAAAGTATGAGGGGGGCAGGCTTTAGGTTTCCGTCCTTTTACATACAATTTAGCACATGTTGCAGGACGTGTAACGGCTCTTTACTGCGGCCCTTCATTGAGGCAGGCACTAGCGCACTTGATATGTTTCCAATGTGGAGCTCGGTGTGGCGCATGCGAGTGTTTCCAGCACCACGCGGTGCCGGGCAGTGCAAGGCACCGTGCCAGTGTCTGCAAGGACTATTCACGCGATCCCCTGTCCAAGTGCGCATCACTCTTCTGCTGCATGGCTGCGAGCGAGCGCCGCCCGCCGCTTGTCGCGGCGAATGAGTGCTCACATTTCGAGCCCGCATGCGATTGGATTCAGTCCGATTCGATTTCTTTCCTTCAGGAACTTCTGGCGAGACGTTGCACCTGCAAGACAATGTGTGTGCTCTCAGCACCAGCACACTGGCCAGACGCCTGTTCAGCATCGTTTCCCCGATGTGCTAGTCTCATTGCATCGCCTCTCGTTCCAGCGCGTCGCCCTCCCCCTGTCGAGTGACGATCGCCACAGGGCAAGAGGGGGGTGGTGCCCCTATCGCGACGCACAGCCAATCGGATAAGTTGATGGTCATGAAGATCTGCGGAACAGGGGTGGGGCAGTCTACCTGGCTACTGTTTGCCAGCCCGACCCGAGCAGACCCACACCGCACGGCATCTGCCTTCTCAACTTCGCGACCAGACTGTGCTTGTCCCATGACCTCTTTTTTGTCGCATGGATGAGAGTTCATATGATGACTATAGGAATCTTCAAGTCCATACCTCGCTTCATTTCGTCCTCCATCTCACCTCCTGCTCCTCACGCAACCCTCTCCCGCTCCCCCTAGCCCCCTAGCATCCTCCCCAGCGCATCTCTCAGGACCCTGACCACAGCCTCGTCCAGCCCTCATCGACTAGCCGCCCAAGACAACCAACACCAAGGACCCGACAAAAAAGGGCAGCGGTGTCCTCTTCTTCTGGCTTTCCTGGTTCTCCTCAAACCAACCTCGACCCCACGTTCGTTTTCACATCCATCGACGCTCCCCCTCCTTCCCCGCAGCCGGGACAGGCGGAAGAGAGAGGTCAACACGCCCTTTCTCTCTGTCGCCTTCGTCCATCAGCAAGCGCGATCGCGGCTCGTTGAACGAGCCCCAGCTTCTGACCCTGTCAGATATCTCAAGGTTATTGCACTCTGATTCGTGCTACTGAAAAACCTATCGACGGAGGATATCTATGCAAGGAGGTTGATCGAAAACGCGTGAGTTCATGTGCTCATGAGATGTGCTACCCGTGACGTAACCACCACTCAAGTCGTTTCTTCTCGCCGCCGAACCCTCCACCAATAGACTCAGCCAAGATGCGTCTAAACGCGACTCTCCTCCCCATCATCCTCCTCTCCCTTTCCGTTCCCGCCACCACATTTGCTAGCAGCAGCCCTGCAGCACCATCAGCAGCTGATCATGCACGCGAGGGTGCCAGGTGGGGTGCTGGTGCAGCAGCGGCGTCCGCTCCGTCGTCAGTTGCAGCTGCGAAGCGACGCTTCTCCAACGGCGCAGGGCTCGGCAAGCCACGCCGCGGTGTGCGCGCTGCCCACAAGCGTGCACTTGCGCCTGATGATTCCGCTGTCTGGAGCGGCATATGGCCTGGCCAGGCTTTCAGTAACGGTGGAGCTGACAGCAGCGGCAACATGAATGATAGCGGTGGCCAGGACTGTAGCGGAATCTTTGATTCGATTCTCAAGAAGCACTGCAACAACAACAGCAACCCCGGCAACGGGAACGGAAGTGGCAACGGCAGTGACAGCAGCAACGGGGACGTCAACGGCAAAGGCGACGGCAGCAGCAAAGGCGATGGCAGCGGTAAAGGCGATGGCAGCGCTAAAGGCGATGGCAGCAGCAAAGGCGATGGCAGCAGCAAAGGCGATGGTAGCGGCAAAGGCCATGGCAGCAGCAAAGGCGATGGTAGCGGCAAAGGCGATGGCAGCGGCAAAGG